>NC_080548.1:11397313-11484813 GCF_028640845.1 Ahaetulla prasina
TCTTGCCACAGTTGTTAAGTGAATCACTGCAGCTTTTAAGTTAGTAACATGGTTGTTAAATGAATCTGGCTTTCTCTTTGACTTTGTTCATCAGAAGGTTGCAAAAGGTGATCACATGACCCCAGGACGCTGCAACGGTCATGACCTGAGTTTAACTCATAGAATCATCTATTACAATGTCCTTCCTGTCAAAGACTACTTCAGCTTCAATTGCAACAATACACGAGCACACAATAGATTTAAGCTTAATGTGAACCGCTCCAATCTTGATTGCAAAAAATATGACTTCTGTAACAGAGTTGTTAATGCCTGGAATGCACTACCTGACTCTGTGGTCTCTTCCCAAAATCCCCAAAGCTTCAACCAAAAAGTATCTACCATTGACCTCACCCCATTCCTAAGAGGTCTGTAAGGGGCGTGTGGAGACCAGAAACGGGCCTTCCCAAACATCTGGTAGACCCATTTTTCACCCTCCCCGAGCCTCCGCGCACTCCCTGCATTTATCTGCATCCAAAACGGACTGAGTGGGGACTCCTGGGAGGGGTAGGGTGGGAGGCAGAGGTGGGTTTCAGCAGGTTCTGACCTGTTCTGGAGAACCGGTAGCAGAAATTTTGAGTAGTTCGGAAAACTGGTAGTAAAAATTCTGACTGGCCCCGCCCCCATCTATTCTCTGCCTCCCGAGTCCCAGCTGATCAGGAGGAAATGGGGATTTTGCAGAAACTTCCTCTAGAGTGGGGTCGGAATGGAGATTTTACAGTATCCTTCCCCTGGAGTGGGGTGGGAATGGAGATTTTACAGTATCCTTCCCCTGCCATGCCCATCAAGCCATGCCACGCCCAAAGAACCGGTAGTAAAAAAAATTGAAACCCACCACTGGTGAGCGTGGCCAGCCAGGAGAGGGATTTGGGGGTTCTCTGAACTGCACAGAATCTTAGCTAGAGGTTCTCCTTAACCCCTGCGAACCCCCAGCAGCCCACCCCTGGTTATAAGGCAAGGACTACCTGTTACCATTTTCTGCATTTGAACCAATGAACTGATTAGATCGACTGTACAGCATCAGCATCTCAGTCAAGGCTTCGTAAACTGCCACTACGGCATCTCACTGTCTCACCCGGCCCAGTGAGATCCAGAGGGGTTGGAGACTGGCCCATAATCAGCGTCTGCACTAAAAGGAACTCTTGTCATAATAACAGGAGGCATGTCAAGATGTCATGACAAGTCTTGCCTGTTATGTCACAAGGCAAGCACAAAAGGAGCGGGGAATTTACAACACAACTGACACTTTGTCATTCCCTCCCCTTCTGTACGTGTCCATCTGGCCAGAGCAACTGGGAGCTGCAGTGACCCAACCCACTCAGTCCCAAAAAAGCCAACCAAGGTTTATACTAAGTGTAAAATTTGTACCTTATGACTATCATTAAGTGTTGTAAGTGTTGTACATTGATGAAGGTATATTTTCTTTTATGTACACTGAGAGCATATGCACCAAGACAAATTCCTTGTGGGTCCAATCACACTTGGCCAATAAAAAATTCTATTCTATTCTACTAACTCAGCCAATACAGCTGCTGCGGCTTTAACCAACATGGTTAAATGTAGAAGACACCAACATTAGTTAGTCTGGATGAATATTGTTGTTGTTGTTTTTTAAAAAAACTTTTTTAAACTGGTTTTTTGGCGGTTGTGTTTGAATTATGTTGGCTGTTTAGCTTTGTGTTTTAATTGTGGGTGCTGCCCAAAGTCCCAGGCATGAGATAAGCAGTTATATAAATTATTATGTATTTATTTATTATTAGAGTTCTGTGCTGCCCATCTTGCCAAAGCAACTGCAGGTGGCTAGATAAATAAATTTAATTAAATTAAATTAGAGAACCAGATAAATCATTAAACAAATATGATGCTACTGGTACAAGATTCCGTGTCAATTTTATTGCCATAGACTAACATAGCTTTCTGATCGCCATCTTGGATAAAATGTGCTGCATAAACATAGCCCATCATTCTAAAAAAGCAGAGCAAATTGTCAAGAGTTGATGGGGTGCATCTCTTCAAATTATGTCCCTTGGGGGGGGGAGGAGCAAGATAAATAGGGCCACCAGCACAGAGGCATCAGGATGTAGAGTTGGGGAAAAACAGGAAGGGAATACAAAGAAAGAAGGAAGATTGCACTGCTATTGTTAGGATTGGAAAAGGGGAATTTGGTTTTAACTTTCCACTGACTTTCAGTGCCATTATTGCTGTTGCAGTATTAAAACAAAAGACAATACAGTAATGGCACTGAAACTTTTTATGCTATTATTTTTACGGTATTGATAATTTATTTCATTATTTTTGTTTAGTATTTTATTATCCTATGTGTATATTATTTTATTAATCATTTGTTTTTTTACTTTATATATTTAAATTTTACTTTGTTTTATGGTGGTATTATTTTATTATACTTGCATGTTATTATTTATTAATATTTTATTTCATTATGTTGCATTATTTTGTTTTTATTTGGCTATTTGTATTCTACAAAGGAAAAATGTATAGGGCGATGCTATACATTTGTAATTCGTGACAGTTGTAAAGCAGCTTTACAATTTTACCTTTTTTTTTTTTTGTGGTGGTTGTTACATGAATCGCTCTGATTGTTAAGCAAACCGAAGGTGACCATTGGAACTTCAAATATGCCTTGTAAGAACCTTCCAGATAGGTCTGCTGGAACCTTGAATAGTCACTAACAACTGGTTGTAAGTTGAGGAATACATGATGTGTGATTGTGTAGGTATATGTATATAGTATGTGTGTGTAGGTATTTGTGTGTGGGTGTTGTATTTCTCCCTCACATTTCCTTCAATTGATCCAGGTGGTATACAGTATAGATCGGTGGTTCTCAGCCTGTGATCTGCAGACTGCTGGGTGGCCACAATGTCATTATAGAGAGTCCGTGAAGATTTGAAAAAAAATGTTATGATTTAAATATTGAGTTAGGTCTTGAGGGTCTGTGGCCAGAAAAGGTATTTAAAAAAGGTCCATGGTGAAGAAAAGATTGAGAACCACTGGCATGGAGTATTCCCACTTCCATTTTATCCTTAGAACAGCCTTGTGAGGTAGGCTGGACTGAGTGAATGATGTCTCCAAGGGGGCTTTTCTTGTGTGGTTGGACTTGAACTGATCTCTCCAGACCTCTGGCCACCCTCTTATATCGGCTGCCTTTCTTACAAGATTGATAGGCATCAGGCCTGTATAACCATGAGAGCTAGCACCTTGTAGGATTTGTGCCCTGACCTAATAGCCGATTCTGCTCAGAAGGACTAGCGAGAGGCCCAGATCTCCCACCGAGAAGCCAGCAAGTAGGTTAACACATTATAGGATGGATGGCTTAACCCGAAGCACAGCAGGGGGAGGGAAGATGAATTAACTCTGTCTGCTTAACCTGAGTTTGGGAGCTGGGTGTGATCGATTGCCCATCCATTCCGATTACTTCCACAGCAATGCCTGAAGCTGGATCAATTTCACCAATGCAGGGGCATTTCCACAGAATGATGGATCCCCCTCCTGAGTGCAGTTGCCCCAAGGAAATCCGGGGCTTCTGAGCAAAGACTATGTAGACAAGCCGAGTCTCCCTCCCACACCCCACCCTGCGCATAACAGCAGTAGCAGATGTCATCCCCTACCCTAAGCCAGTACTGGGGCCCATGCACAAATCCTGCGATAAATGCTCTGCAGAAAATGTCCTATGCCAGCGATGGCTAACCTTTTTTGGATCAAGTGTCGAAAGCACCCAGGGCCCCCGTGCATGTGCCCCACCACCACGTGTGCACACATGCCCCCCGCACGTGCCCCACCCACCCTCATGTGCATGTGGCCCACACACACATGCCCCCCCGCATGCACAAAGACCCTCACATGGGACCCTCCCGCACGCCTCCCACACATGCACGGCAGAGACCCAATGACCAGCTGGCCAGTGGGAGGCGTGTGCACATGTGCGGCAGAGCTGAACTGGGGCAATGGCGTGCCCACAGAGAGGGAACTGGGTGCCACCTCTAACACGCGTGCCCTAGGTTCACCATCATGGTCCTATGCCTTTTTTCCTACTGGATTGCAAAAACTTCATCTGAAAAAAGATTTTGGGGAAAATCTTCCTGGATGGCCTGGGAGGATCTTGCCCTCCCCAAAAGATGAGATGGCCAAGGGTCCTGTGGGAATGTTCAGTGTTTCATTCCACAATTGTCTCTGAGTATCAAATGATAAATTAAACTTGCAGATTCATCAGATCTGTGAATTCGGGACAGCCTTGGGTGTTGTGGTCTGCCAGCAACCTGCGGAGCTGGCAGCAGAGTTGGACAATGATGAGGCTGAGGAAGAACATGGGCCACTCCTGGAGTCTGGGAAGGCCCGGATGAGGGCTCTGCGTCGGAGGCAGAGATGGGGCCAGGGCCATCTGGGAGTGATGTGCCTCCAGAGGCTGATAGTAGTGAGGCAGAGGAACATGAGGAGCCTGTTCCCAATGCACGCATGAGAAAAGCTGCCAGAAGGCAAGAGCAGCTAAAACAGAGGACGACTTGGGAGTAGGGCCAATATATGATTGACCCCTCCTATAAGGCTTAAAAGACCAGCAATGGCATTTGGGCTCTTTGTCGGAAAACAATGTTGATAGCCTTGCTCCTTGTCTTGCTGCATTTATTTCTTGTCGGTGTCTTCTGCTTTTGAACTTTTGCCAAGAAAAGCCTTTGGCAGTTTGCCTAGTTAGACCAAGGTTGGTGATAAGACTGAAGAATTGTGTTATGAAGAATTTGTTTTGATTTAGTTTGGACAACGCTGAGAATGAGTTAATTCTCAGCTCTTCTAATAAAGTCTGTTTGTTTTTGAACTGATTACGTCTACTACTACCTACTTGGGCCTGAGTCACAACATTGAGTCCATCCCATCTCTCAGTGCAGGAATCCAAATTGCAACCATCTCTCCAGCTTTCCTTCGGACCCTTATGACAAGCAGAGCTTCTTGAGGCATTTAAATAGATTTCATCTGTTTTAATAGTTTGTAAGTCCCTCCTCTATTCTTCTTTATTTATTGATTTATAGACTTTGGGGGGGAGGGATTTGTTAACACTTTGTAGGAATGCAAACAGGGCAGGCTGCGTTTCCCAAAAGAATGCCATTCCATGAACATAAGATTTGGCGGGGCTTCAAATCTAGCAAAGCCTGTCTGAAAAGCAAAACAAACAAAAGTCGATGGAGATTCTCAATCATCTAGGTCAGGGGTGGGCAATTAATTTTTATCATTAATTTTTATTTTATGATTGGCCTCACGCGGGCCGGACAGGGACGTACAAAGGGCCGGATGTGGCCCGCGGGCCTTAATTTGCCCAGGTCTGATCTAGGTCATGGTTGTCCCAAAAGTGCTTTGTTTTTCAAGTGGAAAGAGGACTTTTTTTTTTCCCCCTGAAGACATTTCACTTCTCATCCAAGAAACTTCTTTTGGGGTGGGGGGAGACAAAAGAAACAAAAGGAAACAAGAGGAAATGCTGGGCTAAAGCAGGAGTCCCTGGTTTGCATGCTGGGATATTTATGCAGCAATGCAAAATTATGATCTCATTTGAAAAGACCTAGAAAGGCTGGGACAGTAAATAGGAGACGTTTATGTTGCCCGCCCATCCCCTCTGATCTGTAAGTGCTAACTAGGGGTGAAAATCCTCCAGCCCGCCCACCCTAAATGCACTTTCCTGGAGTTCATTTATCCTGAAGAGCCCTGCAAATGGAGGGCTGTTGGTTAAGAATTCTTCAAAGGAAGGGTTGGACTTTGTGAGGTAGGACTTATTGTCCTTGGGCAAACAAGCTATCATCTGTCATTTATACTGACCCCCCTGATCAGCAGTCAATGACAGCTCCCAGCTGTCTGGGCTGAGCCCAAAATGCTTGTTTCCCTGCCCTCCTCCTGCTCTTCCTCTTCCTCCTCCTCTTCTTCTCATGGAAATAAACCATTCAGGAGCATCCAGTCCCAAAGCTGCCTTCAAGGACAACCTCAGCCTTCCACAACACCCCCGTTTCATCCGCTGCCAACAAAGCAAAGGGGCTTCCTTCTGTTCTTCTCCAGCAGCTGCCTTTCCGTCACAATAGACCGCAGAACTGAGACCGTCCCAAGCGCGAGGATGGCCTTTCTTACACATTGTGGCGTTTCACATCTAAGTAGTCAGTCCAGGTGACAAACTCCTCTGATGGGAGTTGTGACAAGGGGAGAAATCCTGCAGCCTTTTCTTCCCTCTCACCGGTTCTCGCTCAATCTGGTCAAAGGCCATTGGCTTTCCAAAAAGAAAACACATTGATTTTTTTTTTTAATTTGCATTTATATCCCGCCCTTCTCCGAAGACTCAGGGCGGCTTACACTATGTCAAGCAATAGTCTTCATCCTATTTGTATATTATATACAAAGTCAACTTATTGCCCCCAACAATCTGGGTCCTCATTTTACCTACCTTATAAAGGATGGAAGGCTGAGTCAACCTTGGGCCTGGTGGGACTTGAACCTGCAGTAATTGCAAGCAGCTGCTGTTAATAACAGACTGCATTAGTCTGTTGAGACACCAGAGGCCCTGATGAATTGTCCAGGGATGGAAGCAGCACGATGCTCTAGTATGGACAGGCAGTTCTCCACTTACAAACAGTTCATTTAGTGACCATTGAAAGTTACAAAGGCACTGAAAAAAAAACTGACGTATGTCCATTTTTCACACTTACGACAATTGCAGCATCCCCTTGGTCACATAATCAAAATTCAGATGCTTGGCAACTGGCTCATGTTTATGATGGTTGCCATGTCCCAGAGTCACGTGATCCCCCTTGGCGACTTTCTGACAAGCAAAGTCAATGAGGGGGAGCCAGGTTCACTTAGCAACCCCGTTGCTACTTTATCAGTGGCAGAGATTCACTTAGCAACTGTGGCAAGAAAGGTCGTAAACTAGGGCAAAGCTCACTTAGCAACTTAAATTTTGGGCTCAATGGTGAACGTAAGTCATGGGCTACCTATATTTCATGAGAAATATCACTTTCACTGCATCATCCTCTATATGTATTGTATGTACTATATTATATGTATATTATATATTATATAATATATTATAATATATATATATATATATATATAATATATATAATATAATATAATCTATTATATTATATATATATAATAATGTATATTATATGTATATTGTATGTACATATACTCTATATGTATTGCATGTACTGTATGACTGTAACTTTGTTGCTGGTAATCCTTGATCTATTGATTGTTCCTGATTGCTTATTTGTACCCTATGATTATCATTAAGTGTTGTATCATTAAGTGTTAAATTGTACCCTATGACCATCATTTGTGTTGTAAGTGTTGTACCTTGATGAAGGTATCTTTTCTTTTATGTACACTGAGAGCATAAGCACCAAGAAAAATTCCTTGTGTGTCCAATCACACTTGGCCAATAAAAATTCTATTCTATTCTATTCTATACCAGTGATGGCTAACCTTTTCCAGACCAAGTGCCCAAAACGAGCACGCACGCGTGTGAATGCGCACATACCTGAACCCCCAAAATGCAATGTGCGCATGGCCCCATGGCCCCCCGCACATGTATGCTGGCATCCCCACACACACCCTCCCTGCGCATATGCATGCAGCAGCACCCCCGCATGGGTCCCAATCCCTGCACAAGCATGAGTTGAAGTCCTCCAGGCTTAAAGTTACCAAGGTTGGAGACCCCTGCTCTAGAGATCTTCTGGATCTTTGCTTTCCCTGTCAACCCTGTATCTATTTATTTTTATTTTATTTTATTTATTTATTTTGTTGAGTACATATTAGATTTTATATATATAAGTATAAGCATGAATTGAATACATAAAGTGAATACAATTAAAGGGAACATTAGGACAGGGACGGTAGGTGCGCTGGTGCTCTTATGCGCGCTCCCTACAGACCTTTTAGGAATGGGGTGAGGTCAACAGTAGACAGTCTTAGATTAAAGATTTTGGGATTTTGGGATGAGACTACAGAGTCTGGTAGTGCATTCCAGGCATTAACAACTTTGTTACTGAAGTCATATTTTCTGCAATCGAGTTTGGAGCAATTCACTTTAAGTTTGAATCTATTGTGTGCTCGTGTATTGTTGTGGTTGAAGCTGAAGTAGTCATTGACAGGTAGGACATTGTAGCAGATGATTTTATGAGCTATGCTCAGGTCATACCGAAGGCGGCATAGTTCTAAATTTTCTAAACCCAGAATTTCAAGTCTGGTGGCATAAGGTATTTTGTTGTGAGCAGAGGAGTGGAGGACTGTTTTTGTGAAATATTTCTGGACGTGCTCAATTGTATTGATGTCCAATATGCAGTGTGGGTTCCAGACAGATGAGCTTTTCAAGAATTGGTCTAGCAAATATTTTATATGCTCTGGTTAGTAGTATAATATTACTGGAGAAGAAGCTATGCAAGATTAGGTTTACAACTCTTATTGCCTTTTTGGCAATGTTGTTACAGTGGGCTCTGGCACTTAGATCATTTGATATTATTATTCCAAGGTCCTTGACAAAGTGAGGGTATCCTCCACATGCTTTGGACTGTAATGCTCACAGTTGATTGTCGGTGCCCCTGCAGCCCGAGGCTAATGGGAATGAAAGTCCAAAACTTCTGGAGACCACCAAATTGCCTGTCCCTGTGATTAATGATTTTGGGTTAAGCTGTGTGAAGGACTCTGCTCCATATCAACACTGCTAATTGCATCCATCTCTGAAAACTTGTCTCTGTAGTATGTTGCGTTCTTAGGGGACGGTGTTATATGTGCTCTTCACGGGTGGTACCCGGGTTATGGGTGCCACCAAAGAAAACTTCTAGAGTTGGCTGCAGTGATAGGGCAGCAAAATAGTGATTGCTTTTGGGTGAGTGTTTGCATTGCACGCATGTTTTATTGGGGGGAAATTATGCAAATTCTGCCTCATGGATTGCACAGTTTTACTGTTATCTCCTCACAAAGCTCAGTAGAAATCATGCCTCCATTTCATCAATGTTGGGCTGCCAGATTGTGGAAAATAAACCACTAGCAGGCGGTAGGCTATAGATGGCTCACTCTTGCTTTGGTGATGGCTTACTTAACCCCAATAAATAAGCATCAGAATTAAACTGAAATAGTCTCCTTTTGAATCCTCTATCCAGGGTTGTCAGGGGTGAAATGCTCCTGGTTCAGACCAGTTGAGGAGAGCCGGTAGCGGAGATTGGGGCTGGTTCGGAGAACCGATAGCAATCGCTGGCTGGCCACGCCCCTGAACCAGTCTGCGGCCCGCAGCCCTGCCATGCTTCCCTGCCTTCCACGTGGCCTTCCCGGCATCCCCATAGCCAGCTTCCAAAGGCAGGCAAGCAGAAGGCCACGTGGAAGACGGGAAAGCATGGCAGGGCTGCAGGGAAGGGAGCTAGCAGCCTACTCCCTTCCCTGCAGCCCTCCCATGCTTGCCTGCCTTCCACGTGGCCTTCCCAGCAGTCCCCCATGCCCGCTTGCCTTCCTCCTCGCATCCAGCCCACGCTGAAGAATGCACTGCTTCTGGGCCGGGCCACCCACCCTCGGGTCCCTTAAGGGCAGGGTGTGCTCTTCCACTGCTGCCGCCATCGGCACCATGACTGCACAGGAAAACTCCCCAGAGCAGCGCAGTTCCGGGATGGCGGGAGAGCCCAGGGAAGCTCTGCCTCCACCACTGCCGCTGCTGCCAGGAACATCCGTGCAGGAAAACTTCCTGGGAAGAGCTCTGTCTATGTGCCCAAACCAGGTATGTGTGTGTGTGTGTGTGTGAGAGAGAGAGAGAGAGAGAAAGAGAGAAAGAGGAAGAGAGGAAGAGAAAGAAAGAGGAAGGGAGAGAGAACAAGAGAGAGAGAGAAAGAAAGAAAGAAAGAAAGAAAGAAAGAAAGAAAGAAAGAAAGACGTATGACCCCAATTGTGCCCCACATGTTGGCTGCTAAGCAAGAGCGCTGTTAAGTGAGTTTCACTACATTTCACAAGTTGGCCACACCCACCTGGTCACATGACCACCAAGCCACGCCCACCAAGCCACGCCCACAGAACAGGTAGCAAAAAAAATTAGATTTCATCTCTGAATACAGTCCAAAAAGTGAAGATGGCAGCTGAAAGGGTGCAATTGAAATTCTGCCTTGACACACTAACAAGCAAGCAGAGCTTCCATCGCAACCACTATCTTGACTTTTGCGGTCCTATATTTCAGATAACCTCATTTCTGTCTTTTTTATTGATCAATATTATTTTGCTCCTAAAGTTTTTTTTTTTAATTTTGTGTTTTAATTTTAATTCTTTCTGTGAACCCCTTGAAAAAGTGAGTCAAAGTGACGCAGGGCTGAAGGCCCTCCATCAACCAATCCATCAGCCAGGGTGTCAGAGAAATCTTTCAAGATGGGTTTTAATGTTAAATAAGGACGTTTTAAATCCCTACACAACCCCAAAAGAACACCTTGTCAGGCCAAACACAAATAATCTTACCTTCCACCAGGGACGTTAACAAGGTGACGTTTGCTGCTTTGCGCCTTCCAGCGGGTAGATTTAACCCTATCTTCTCCAACCTTTCTCTTAAACATCTTCCACCATTTTTAGATTTTGCCCTAAAACAGGGAAGCAGAAGAATGAAAACAATCTGAATGGGATTTAAAAACAAACAAACAAACCAAGGAACCAAATCACCCTTAATTTCCCAAATCTGTTCTTCAACAATTCTAGGAAAAGCCAAAAGACTGTTTGTAAATTTTGCAATTAAATTATGGTAAGGGTTCATGGTTTGGTAACAACTTCTTATATACATCAAAATTAATATCAAAAACACATACAGATGGTCTTTGTTTAAGTGCTCACTTAGCAGCCATTCAAATTATACCGGACCACCCCCAGAGCTACTTACAAATCAGCTGTGGACTTCTAATGACTGCACTCCCCACCCCCCAACCTGTGGTCATGTGATCACTTTTTTGACACTTGGCAATCAGCTTCCATATACATCAGTTTGCAATATGCCATGGTCATGTGACTGCAATTTTTGGTGTTTTCTGGTGTTTACTTCCAGTTTCTAGCAAAAAAATGCCCACTGAGTCATTAAATGACAGTGGAGTTCACTTAATGACCATGGTGTTTGCTTAATGACCAATGCAAAAAAGGTTGTAAAATCAGGCACGGTCATGTGGTGACTCACTGACAGACGCCATAACTTATCACTGTAATTTCAGGTTCAATTACAGTTGTAAGGTGGTATTCAGCAGGTTCTGACCAGTTCTGGAGAACCGGTGGTGGGAATTTTGAGTAGTTTGGAGAACCGGTAAATACCACCTCTGTCTGGCCCTGCCCCATCTATTCCCTGCCTCCCAAGTCCCAGCTGATCAGGAGGGAATGGGGATTTTGCAGTAATCTTCTCCTGGAGTGGGGTGGGAATGGAGATTTTACAGTATCCTTCCCCTGCCACACCCATCAAGCCACGCCCACAGAACCGTTAGTAAAAAAAAATTGAATCCCACCACTGGTGTAAGTCTAGGTCTTAGGACTACCTATATACTGTATGTAAACATATGTAAACCTGGGGGCAATTTGTTCTGGGTAAGATTCTACCAAGATACTTTGGCTGACCAGCTGCTTATTTATTTTTTTAATTACTTATTTATTCAGTTTATATGGTGCCCATCGCAAATTCACGACTGTAAAAAAAGACCTTTCAATCAGAGTTTATAAGTCTATAAGTTTATAATTTTATTTATAAATTTATAATTTATTTATCATTTTATAGTCTATAAGGGTGCATAAGAGCACAAACGTGCCTACCGTTCCTGTCCTACTGTTGCCTTCATGCTTATACTTATGTATGGTGTTATGACAAATAAAATAAATACAAATTAAAATTAAAAAATAAATAAAACAAATGAATGTTGTGCATTCCTACCGCCGAAGGACACCACCAAGGAGTGAAGCGTTGAGGCATTCTGGGGGCGAGAGCCTCCTCTGAACTTCACCGACTGTCACTTTGTACTTGGAGGTGGAGCTGAGGAGGGACAATCGTCCAGGAACAGAGCAGAAGACTTCGTTTGGATTGGTCACCCCTCCTATCAAGGTGTCCTTGTTCATGGTCAGGGAAGAGATGGTGGTCCCATTGGCCTTCGAAGGGATGGGCACTGGAAGAGCAGAAAAAATGAAGGATGAAGGAGTGACAGCTATAATGAAGCATGGGTTCATTTAGGATTAAGCCATAATAACACAGCCATGGAATAAGACTCCTAAACAGGGCACCAGATCAGGCCAGGTTCAATATGGAGAACAGTCCTTCAGCAAAATCATTCCAATTCATCAACATTTTTGTCAGTAGTGGAGACATAAAGTCCTTAAGATGTCCAAAGTCTCACCTTTGTTCTTATGAATGTTTAATGTTGAAAAAAGAATGTGAGAAAGACCAGTGTTAACTAGTAAGAGCAAAGACAAAGACTAAACACTGAATACCTTTTCAGCATAAAATAAACTTCTAAAAAAGTTCAAAACTGGAAAAGGAGACACGTTTGGCAGAGAAGTCATGTCTAATATAAGATCATTGCCTCTAAAAACAAATTTTATTGGTTTTACAGCAGAACGAGTAGATTTTTTTTGAAGTTCCAATATTATTGGAATAGATTCCAATAATATTTATCAATCCCAATTAACTCAATTGTTATTTGCCAATTTCTGAGACGTGAGACAATATTAGATCTCCGGTTGTGGATGGATTGCCATTCTCATGAGCCTATCATTGTCTTGTCTGGTTGGGGTTCCCAACCAGGTGTATCCACAGGTGTGACCCTTGTGGCTACCATCTTGACTTTTTTGAATGTGGCCTGTGGACATCCCTGGAGCTGAAGGAGATTGACAACCTAGAACAATCTTCAATTAATAGTATTTCTCATCTTCAACCTACATAGATGGACGTGCCACTGGTGCAGAAATGCACCATTCCTATGTTCTGGTGGCTTGTATCGGAGTTAAATTACATGGTATAATTCACATCAAGGTAGGATTTGGGGACAAAAGTCCAGGGTGTCTAAGAAAAATGATCTGGTGCAGAGGAGGGCAACTATGGCTCCTTTATGACCTATGGACTTCAACTCCCAGAATTCCTGAGCCAACATGGGGTTGAAGTCCATCAGTCGTAAAGGGGCCCTAGTTGCCCACCTTGATCTGCAGGGTCTTCCAGTTTGGCAGGTCACTTTGTTACTATTCATAAGAAAGTAAAACAATATACAGCTAATCCTCAACTCGCAATCACAACTGCTTTCCAAACTTATGACATTAAGCAATGCAGTCATTTTATGAGTTGTGCCTGATTTTATGACTGTTTTACCATGGCTCTTTAGAAAGTCACCACAATCACTAAGTGAATCCAGCTCCCACTCCCCCAACTTTGTTTGTTGGAGACCAGACACAAAATCTGCAAAGCCCACAAGTGGCTTTTTTTAGCACTGTCTAACTTTGAATGGTTGCTAAATATTTGGTTGTAAATAACTGGTTGTAAGTTGAAGACGACCTGTATATTACTGTACACTGAATGGGAGTCTCATAAAACAAACTGAGAACGTGAAATTTCTTAACCGTGTAGGGCAGGGGTCTACAAACTTGGCTCTTTTAAGACTTGTGGACTTCAACTCCCAGAGAAAGCTGGCTGAGGAACTCTGGGAGTTGAAGTCCACAAGTCTTAAAAGAGCCAAGTTTGCAGACCCCTGGTGTAGGGTGTGTATGTAGGGAGGTGAAGCTGCTTATCCTTACTTTGTGGGGTGAATGAAATAACAATGGCAGCTACTGAGTGGACAAGTAGGGGAGAAAGACCTGAGACATATCGGTCTGAACCGAAAGGAAGAGAATAGCAATTAGATTGCTCGACATCCACACCTGCCATGGCACTACAGGCTATGAACTCAATTCACTCAAATTGCCAAGCTAACTCCTGAATATGAATGGGTTAATCTGAAGAGATCTCGTTTGGACTACAAGAACTCAACCATCCCCATCGGCATCTGACGTAGAACTCAGACAAGAGAAGCTCAGGATCAAATTTGCACACTTTGGGCCACTGTTTTTCACCCCAGTGTATCTCAGGGGGCTTTTATGGGGTGAAATGATGGGCAGCCTGCATAAGCTTCTTTGGAAGGAAAAATACAACATACGCACAATAAATAAATAACTCCAAGGAATTCTTATTATTTAGTTCCTGGCCAAAACTTTCTTAAAACCACCAAAGAACCATCAAAGAAACACCGAAAACACTCCCACCAACACTAGTATATAAAAATAAGAGCAAATCCCACTCCCTTTTAGCTCTGATGATATTATCTAGTTTGGTAATTAAATGTCAGCAAGAAAACCACCAAGCTCAGAGAATAGTAAGGACCCCACAGCTCTCTTAAAACTTTTTAGTATGCTATAAAACTTTGGAACACACAGTTCTACAAATCCCCTCTTTTGATAAAAAAAAATAAAGCGGAAACTTCCTCACTCGTAACCTTTAATTTGCTTTGATAACAAGATCAGGAACAAAAGTTGTTTTCCTCTACATCAGTGTTTCTCAAACTTGCCAAGTTTCTGATCGGCCAACTTCAACTCCCACAGTTCCCTAACCAGCACGAGGAATTCTGGGAGCTGAAATCCACTCATTTTAAAGTTGCCACGTTTGAGGAACACAGCTCTACATCAGGTATATAGTATGTGATGCCTGGGAACATACAATCAGTTGTACAAAAACAACTTACATAACCTACAGTTGTTACGCAGCAAAGGATAGAGATATCTGATTAAGTGGGGTGACCCATTTTGCAGCCAATAAAATGTATCCTTGTGAATGCAGAAGCTCATCCTGAATAGTGAAGTATGAATTAAGAATTTAGACAGTGTCCATGTCACGTGGCTTCCCAACCAGGACTGCTTATATCAGGGGTCTCCAACCTTGCTCCTTTTTAGACTTGGGGACTTCAACTCTCAGAGTCCCCCAGCCCGCAAAGCTGGCTGGGGGACTCTGGGAGTTGAAGTCCCCAAGTCTTAAAGAGACCAAGGTTGGAGACCCCTGGCTTATATGAATGGTAGAGAAGGTTTTCAAAGCAATCCCCCTTTTGGAGGGAATAAAAACCAATATTTCCATATTAGCTCAGACTAGGATGAAGAAATGTGTCAGTTGTGGTTTGTCTCCCTTTTTCATTTTTCAGTTCTAAGGTTACCGAATCCTCTTTCAGTTTGTTTTTAAAAAGCATGCATTACAGACAGCCCTCAATGTATTCATTCATTTGGAGACTGTTCAAAGTTACGACAGCACTCAAAACAGTGACATGATCAAAATTTGGGTGCTTGGCAAGCAGCATGTATTTACAACGTGTATTGCAACATGCTAGGATCATATGGTTGTTACTTGCGACCTCCCCAGCTGGCTTCTGACATGCTAAGTCAATGGGGGAAGCCAGATTCACTGAATTGCAGTGATTCACTTAACAACCATGGAAAAAAGGGTCGTAAGATTGGGTGTGATTCACTTAACAATCGCCTTGCTTAGCAAGCAAAATTCTTGTCTCAATTGTCATCGTAACTTGAGGATTAGGTCATTGTTAGGTCATTCTGTGCATAATTCTTTTAACATGCCCATTTGGTTTGTGATTTTGCTGAATATACAGTTTTTGCCAATAAAAATAATAATGCCATAGGGTCCTGCACTTTTGTACATAGTTTTCAGGTGAATTTCCCTGGTATGCTTTTTTTTTAAAAATTTTTTTGACAAGCTGTACTAAAAAAATCTTGTAATGCATTTTGTTTGTTTCACAATTTTTAAAAGATCCATTAAAATAAAACCAACTTCATTTGTCATTTACAACTTCTCTTAAAATGCAATATTTTAATCCTAATTTATCTTAATGCATGTATATTTCCTTGATGTATAGATCCTGATGCTTTGCACATTTATAAATATGAATTTCCCCCTTCCTTAAACTGGATGAAGACCTGACTCTTGGTTTCAATTACAGCCTAGTTCTTTAATCAGTTTGGGTGTTTAATAAGATTTTAATAGCTACTTTGGCTACTAGTTTACTGCTTGTACTTTCAGTTATTATGAGCCCAGTTCAAATTGGGTTTATATGCAGTCCAATTACAATAATACCATATTAGATTTGTAACTGATATAATTCCTTTAATTCAAGCAGATAGAATCCAGCAGTCACCAGTTTTTGAACGCTGAGGAAACTTTTGTTATGGCATTTTCGGAAGTTTCTGAAACAGGTGTTGATTTATGGATCTGCCTTATGTTTTAAATATATTTTGAATTGACATGTTTTGAATTATCTGTAAACACATGTGGTTAGTAACCATTTGGTAAGTCTCCTTCTGGATTAAATCTACGCCATGGCATATGTCAAGAATGTTCTTTTTTGACTTTTGATTTTAATAGTTCTTGCTTGGAACTATCAGGAATCCTAAAATTATTAAGAAGCTCATAATGGTGGATCATAATATTTGAACTTTGTAAAACACTTTATTTTCAGAGCTCTAATTTAATCATTGTGGAAAAAATGAAATATTAGTATCAATCAATCAGAATTTATTACAGTCATAGACCAGAGACCCTACATTATCACTATTATTAAGCAGATACTGGGTTAGATTGCAATGGCATTACACTGTTACAACCATTAATTGATAAAATATTTATAATCTGTCTCACAAATAACCTGTATCAGCGTAACTAACCAGTCTTCCCTTCCCTTTTTTTCCCCTCTTATGCCAGTTTAAATCCTACATCAGAATCGACAATCCGTGCTTCTGCTGAAGCGAACCCGTTCTTTTAATAAGATTTTTTTAGTCTGAAAAGCTGTTGCCAACTTCCTTCAGATCTATAACAGGGAAAGCAGATGAATGGCATGTTATGTTTTATAGAGATTTATGTTTATGCTTTGTTTACCTGGAAATAGATTCCTAGAAACTCTCACAAGTGGTAAATTTGATCACATATTATATAGGGACACAACAGAAAGGAGATAAACAAGTTGATTAATTAAGTTGTTTTAATGCCTAGAAATTCTCGCAACTGGCAAATTTCACAATGTATTAAAATAAGGATTCAACGGAAAGAAGATTTTAAAAGTTGATTAAAGTTATCTTAGTCAAATAATTCAGTTAATGATTTGCGCTTTAGGTTGTGTTTTGAAGCTTTGTTTATCTGAGTATAGATTCTTAGGAACTCTCACTGGTAGAAATTTGACAATATATTAAATAGAGACAAAATGGAAAGAAGATAAACAATGGTTGGTAAAGTCCTATCAGGATTAGGGTTAATTGGGCTTTTGATAATCTCATTATTTTGGATCAACTTTGTTCTGATAGGGCTGTTTTAAAATGTTTGTAGAACTTAGAACTGATTTTGATTTCTCTGAGAATTCTTCTTCCTGTATTAGTTAAGTCCCTTTTATTCAGATTGTTTTGCTTTGATCTCATTTTGAAATCCCAGGGCTTTTTGAAGGGTTCTAAAGCAGTGATCTTTTTCTTAAGAAGTTGAAGGAAGTTGATAGGATTGATATGAATTCTCTCCCTACACAGCCTTTGGAATAACAACATTCTGTTTTTATTAAACCAGCGGAAGGTTGCTTTAAAAGAATAGGAAAGTCATTTCCTTTTATCTTAAGTGAGGTTAATACAGCAGAAAAATTCTTTCACATATTCTGGATATCCAAGGGAATGTTTAATAAGGGTTATTGCTTATTGGAGATGCAATTCAGGAATTGAAATATTAATTCACATGGTCTGGATTTGTTTTTGTATACCACATTCAGGGTTGAAATTGATAGGACTATAAATATTGATGTAGTCTTGTGTTCCTTTTCCATTCTTTATTTTATTTTACTTCTGTTTACACTCCTTTCATTTTCTTCCTTTTTAGTATTGTAAACAGATAGAGTAGCTCCACGGAGAGATAGGTGGCAAATAGATTTAAACAACAACAACAGCAACAACAGCAACAGTAATAATCATAATCATAATGATAATAATATGATTTTAGATTAATTGTACATAAAGGAAATCTGTATTTTGTGGGCTAGATTCCCTGTCTCTAACTTTCAGATATTGTGATTGTTTTGTGCACAGGTATGGTTAAAATAATTATTATCCAAAATTGGAAGGCTAAATCTACACATTGATTTGCAGCCACAACATACGTACAGTCAGTCAAAATTTAAATTGTCCAAAGACCCCAGGAAAGGATCAAATTTTTGGAGTTGTTTTGTTTTTGAGATTGTCTTTTTCCTTGCTCTCCTAATTATAACACAATGTTTTGTTAATTGTAGTATGAACTTCTTCCCCCTCCCTCGCTAATTAGTTTGATGCTATAAAAAGACGTTTTTAAAAAAGAGTTTAAAACTGCAGGTAGTTCTCAACTTACAACCATTCATTTAGTGACCTTCAAAATTACAGTGGCACTGAAAAATGTGACTTATACAACCAGTTCTTACCCTTACAACCGACCCAGCATCCTGATGGTCACATTGACCAAAATTTGGTTGCTTGGCATCTGGCATGTATTTCCAAGGGTTGTAGCATCGTGGGGTCATGTGATGGCCATTTGTGACCTTCTCATCCAACTTCTGGTGGGTGAAGTTACCAGGGAAAGCCAGATTTACTCCAAGACCACAACCCTGCAGTTATTTGCTCAACAACCACAGTCTCTGTTACGTTCAGGCAATGAAGAGGCAGGAGACGATACAAGTGACAACAGCTCTTTGGTTTATTGTGATCCCAGCAAAAGCCAACAGGCAAAAACCCCTCTTTAAATAGTATTTTGGCTGAGGCATCAGCCAATCAGCAACGTGCATTTTCCCGCCCAAATTTCCTCCTAAAATTCAAATACATTACAGTCTCAATTTGTGGTCGTAAGCTGACTACCTATATTTTAAAAACTTAAGATTCCCAATGTGCACTGAGCTTTTAGAATTGCTTATTCCTTTTCAGAGGGACACGGTAGCTCAGTGGCTAAGACACTGAGCTTGTCGATCAAAAGGTCAGCAGTTCAGTGGTTCGAATCCCGAGTGCTGCATAACAGGGTGAGCTCCCGTTACTTGTCCCAGCTTCTGCCAACCAGACAGTTCGAAAGCACGTAAAAAATGCACGTAGAAAAATAGGGACCACCTTTGGTGGGAAGGTCACAGCGTTCTGTGCACCTTTGGCATTGAGTCATGCCGGCCACATGACCATGGAGACATCTTTGGATAGCACTGGCTCTTCAGCTTTGAAACGGAGATGAGCACCGCCCCCTAGAGTGGGGAATAACTAGCACATATGTGCGAGAGGAACCTTTACCTTTACCTTATTCCTTTTCACGCACAATTTTAAAGAAATATTTAGAAATGGATTCTTTTTTAGGTGCTTCTTTTGGAGGGGGAAAATGGAACATTGTTGGTTAGGTTTAGTAACGGTGTGTGCTAGAGTCCTTTTTCGCAAAGCATGAAAAGTATAGTAGCGATTCTCTACTTTCTTAGCCAGAGCCCAGGCACATGAGTAACGCATTGTACTTTTGGCCTCGGACACGAGACAACACTCCAATAGGCTATGTCCCAGGGGCACCCACAGAAAGGAGTTAACTAATACAAGCAAGATGGTGGTTGTGGCCATGCAATCCAAGCTCCACCCTGTTTGCACATGCACCCATATCACATGCACATACAATATAATGGTATGTGGGAATGACTTGGGAAACTGTGGGATGAGATGCTCCCTAGGAAGGATCAGATAAAAGTTGGGGGAAACCACATCTGAATAACAGGCAAAGAGAGAGAGTCCATCCTAGTTAATCAGGTGGTAAAAAGAGATGGCGAGAGTTTTGTATTGTCTGATTTGAAGGGATTCTGTTAATGTAGCCTTACAACGAAATAGAATCTGCTCATTTCTCTTGTCTGGTCTATTTGGGGGTCTTTCTCTCTCCCTCCTTCCCTCCCTCTCCCTCTCCCTCTCTCTTGTTGTGCCCTGTGATTCTTGACAAGTGTATCTTGTCTTTTTATATACACTGAGAGCATATGCACCAAGACAAATTCCTTGTGTGTCCAATAACATTTGGCAAATAAAGAATTCCGTTCTATTCTCTCTCTCCCTCTCTCTCTCTCTCTCTCTCTCTCTCTCTCTCACACACACACACACACACACACACACACACACACACGTTTGGGAATGTGGTGATCAAGGGAAGAGAGCTACACAAAGTCTGTCACTTGCCAAGCTTTCTAACCCTGTTTATTCCTGTTGGCTTTGATGGTGTTTTGGGTTTGTCCTTGTTTGATTACAGATGGTTTTATGCATGGGTTAAATTAAGCAACCATATTGGATTGAAATGAATGGAAAGATATATAAATATTTTAAATACATAAACCTAATACATTCTAATATATTAAAACCTATTAGGAAGATGTGGGTGCTGCAGAGGAGCACCGATATGACTTTGGAGAAGGAATTTGGCATTAGCAAAACATGAAGGTAGCCTGGGAAAACCAGAAAGGTTCAGAAACAAACTCAGTGAGCCTCTCCTTGATTCTCTTTGGTTTATTTCATTCCATGTTCAAACAAGGCCGGTTGGACACCAAGACTAAGGATCCACCTATTCCTGAGCTTCTTTTGAATCCCGACGTAAAACATCTGGGGTAGAATTTAATTTCAAAGCAACAGATAATGTGCCTTGTCAATTGTTTTGACAAATGGAATTTATAGGGCGATACCTTTATGAATAATGCAATTTCTAGGCACATGTATTTGAGGGAAGATTCAAATTACGTTTCCCCCCACCCCCCATAGCTATTAGATAGGTCATAGCAAGTCAAGAAAACCTGTTTGGCTGCTTTGACGCTTATTGGCCTTAGGAAGTGCAGTTGAAATCTTTCAGTCCCTACCTTTTTTAGGCGGCCTTTGCTTACCTTGTTCTAGAACTCCTTCCTCATTCATCTGTAATAGTCTATTCATTATGTATGAAAAAGGATCATGCCTTATTCCGCCAGTTTAACATATGTACGATGTCGTTCATAATTTACACATTTCCTGCAATGGAAGTAAAGCAATCCTGATGTAATCTAATCTAATCCAGGGGTCTCCAACCATGGCAACTTTAAGACTTGTGGACTTCAACTGAGGAATTCTGGGAGTTTTATTATTTTTATTTATTTATTTATTTGTCGCAACAGTATATATAAGCATAAGCAAGAAATAACTATATGATATATAATCATATATATAAGCATAAGTATGAAATAACTATATGAATTGGATACAATCAAAGGAAACAATAGGACAGGAACGGTAGGCACGCTGGTGCTCTTATGCACACCCCTTACAGACCTCTTAGGAATGGGGTAAGGTCAATAGTAGATAGTTTTTGGTTAAAGCTTTGGGGGTTTTGGGAAGAGACCACAGAGTCAGGTAGTGCATTCCAGGCATTAACAACTCTGTTCCTGAAGTCATATTTTCTGCAATCAAGATTGAAGCGGTTCACATTAAGCTTAAATCTATTGTGTGCTCGTGTACTGTTGCAATTGAAGCTGAAGTAGTCTTCTACAGGAAGGACATTGTAACAGATGATTCTATGAGTTAAACTCAGGTCATGTCGAAGGTGGCAGAGTTCTAAATTTTCTAAACCCAGGATTTCAAGTCTGGTGGCATAAGATATTTTGTTGTATTCAGAGGAGTGGAGAATTCTTCTTGTAAAATATTTCTGGACACGCTCAATTGTATTAATGTCCAAAATGAGGTGTAGGTTCCAGACAGGCAAGCTGTATTCAAGAATTGGTCTAGCAAATGTTTTATATGTTCTGGTTAGTAGCGTAATCTTTCTAGAGAAGAAGCTAGGCAAGATTACGTTTACAACTCTTAAAGCCTTTTTTTGCGATGTAGTTGCAGTGGACTTTGGCACTTAGATCATTTGATATGAAAACTCCAAGGTTTTTAATGGGGTGAGGGTCATCTACAAGGTAATGTCCATCGAGCTTGTATTTATTTATTTATTTATTTATTTATTCAAATTTGTATACCGCCCTATCTCCCTAGGGACTCAGGGCGGTTCACAGGCAAATAAAATACATATAAATACAAAAATAAAATATCCATTAAAAAACTTATTAGATGCAGCCAGATAATTAAAAACAATATATATAATAAAACCCATTAAAATCTACATTTAAAAACCTAGTCCAGTCCTGCGCAAACGAATAGATGTGTTTTAAGCTCGCGGCGGAAGGTTCGGAGGTCCGGAAGTTGATGAAGTCCTGGGGGGAGTTCGTTCCAGAGGGTGGGAGCCCCCACAGAGAAGGCCCTTCCCCTGGGTGTCGCCAGACGGCACTGCCTAGCCGACGGCACCCTGAGGAGTCCCTCTCTGTGAGAGCGCACGGGTCGGTAAGAGGTATTCGGTAGCAGCAGGCGGTCCCGTAAATAGCCCGGCCCTATGCCATGGAGCACTTTAAAGATAGTTACCAACACCTTGAAGCGCACCCGGAAAGCCACAGGTAGCCAGTGCAGTCTGCGCAGGAGAGGTGTCACATGGGTGCCACGAGGGGCTCCCTCTATCACCCGCGCAGCCGCATTCTGAACTAACTGGAGCCTCCGGATGCCCTTCAAGGGGAGCCCCATGTAGAGAGCATTGCAGTAATCCAGACGAGACGTCACGAGGGCGTGAGTGACCGTGTCTAGGGCATCTCGGTCTAGAAAGGGGCGCAACTGGCGGACCAGGCGAACCTGGTAAAAAGCTCTCCTGGAGACGGCCGTCAAATGATCTTCCAAAGACAGCCGTTCATCCAGGAGGACGCCCAAGTTGCGCATCCTCTCCATCGGGGCCAATGAGTCGCCCCCGACAGTCAGCCGAGGACTCAGCTGACTGTACCGGGATGCCGGCATCCACAGCCACTCTGTCTTGGAGGGATTGAGCTTGAGCCTGTTTCTCCCCATCCAGACCCGTACGGCCTCCAGACACCGGGACAGCACTTTGATAGCTTCGTTGGGGTGGCCCGGTGTGGAAAAGTACAGCTGAGTGTCATCAGCGTACAGCTGGTACCTCACCCCGAAGCCACTGATGATCTCACCCAGCGGCTTCATATAGATGTTGAACAGGAGGGGCGAGAGAATCGACCCCTGTGGCACCCCACAAGTGAGGCGCCTCGGGGCCGACCTCTGCCCTCCCGTCAACACCGTCTGCGACCGGTCGGAGAGATAGGAGGAGAACCACCGATAAACGGTGCCTCCCACTCCCAATCCTTCCAACCGGCGCAGCAGGATACCATGGTCGATGGTATCAAAAGCCGCTGAGAGGTCTAATAGGACCACGGCGGAGGAACACCCCCTATCCCTGGCCCTCCAGAGATCATCCACCAATGCGACCAAAGCCGTCTCAGTGCTGTATCCGGGCCGGAAACCGGACTGGAACGGGTCTAGATAGACAGTTTCCTCCAGGTGCTGGGGAAACTGACATGCCACCACACTCTCTACAATCTTCGCCGCGAAGCGAAGGTTGGAGACCGGACGATAATTACCTAAAACAGCCGGGTCCAGGGAGGGCTTCTTGAGGAGGGGCCTCACCACCGCCTCTTTCAAGGCGGCTGGAAAGACTCCCTCCAACAAAGAAGCACTCGTAATTGCCTGGAGCCAGCCTCGTGTCACCTCCTGAGAGGCCAGTACCAACCAGGAGGGGCACGGGTCCAGTAAACACGTGAAGTTGAAGTCCACAAGTCTTAAAGTTGCCAGGGTTGGAGACCACTGATCTCATCAGCAGCTTATTTTCAGCAACCAAGAGGACAATGGCAGGGAAATGCTGTCACAGACCTCATGACATCACTGTACAAATAACACAACTTATGTTATTGGTTCATTGCATAATTCATGCCATTTGCATGAGGATATCGTATCGCGATGCCATTGTGGCTTGTATTAGATTTTTAGGATCTGTAGAAGAGGCTGAGCTGGAAGGTGGGTTTAAACATGTCATCAGCTGGGAATCACTGCATTATCCCAAAAGACCCAAGTCCAGCCTCTGTGAATTCTGTTGACTCTTACCTAGCACCAATTTAGCTTTGACCATTAGTTGACAAGATTATTCTATTATTGTACTATAATGCAGTTAATGCATTATACAGTACATTTAATGCTGTTCTGTTCTCTGAAGTCAATGAATGCTCCTAGCTATTTGCTCCTTACAGAGTCTTCTCTTACCACATTCCCAGTTTTTAAAAGTAATAACCACTGATGGATAGTGATGGCAATGGTCAGGTCCTAGTTTTAGTCTTGATCTGCCATCTGTAGAAGACAACCAGTTTTGCTATCTCAACAGTCCTCCTGATTCCATCAAAGGATCTCATTTCTCCTCCAAAGAGTTGGTTTGGGATGAAGGCATAGATGTAACGCTTACTAAGAAATGTTTTGAAAAGGAAGTAAGAGTGTTCGCAGGAATGGCTTGGTTCTTATAGCCTGGCTTCGGTTTGGAAAGGAGATTTGCATCTTTGATACCTTTTCTGTTTAAAAAATATTATTAGATTATATACTTTAGTTTTGATTTCTTTTATACATTCTATGAGAGGGAGAGAAAGAGAAAGAGAGAAAGAGACGGAAGGAGAGAGGGAGGGGGAGAGAAAGAGAGAGAGAGAGAGAGAGAGAGAGAGAGAGAGAGAGAGAGAGAGAGAGAGAGAAAATGCCAGTTTGGTGTAGTGATTAAAGCACCAGGCTAGAAACCTGGAGATGGTGAATTCTAGTCTCCCCTTAGGCATGAAATCAGCTGGGTGACCTTAGACCCAGTCACTCTCTTTCAGCCCTAGGCAGCAAGCAATGGCAAACCACTTCTGAAGTTTTGCCAAGAAAACTGTAGGACTAGTTAGAGCAGTTACTAAGAATGAACATTGCCTCAAAGGCACAAAAAAAGTTTCCTCTCTCTCTTTCTCTCACAAAACACTTTATGTAACACAATTTCACTTTTTATGTCTCTTACATACTCTACCTTAAAGGTAAAAAGTTTCTCCTATCCACTTGTGTCTTGATTTGGGGGGGTTGCTCATCTCCCACATGGCTATACGCTGAGGCGCACAGAATGCTGTTACCATCCCATTGAAGTGGCACCTATATATCCAGTCGTATTTGTATGCTTTCGAACTGTTAGGTGGGTAGGAGCTGGAAAAAGTAATGGGAGCTCACCCTGTCACGCAATGCTCAGGTCTCGAACCCTCTAGCAAGCTTAGTGTGTTTAACCTCAATTTATCACGCTCCCGTGCACCGTACATATATTCAGCTTTTTACTTTGACAATTTTTAATGTTTTACATTTGATATTGCTTCCTAATGACTGAACTCCATCTCTTTACAATATGCTGATCTATGTAAAAAAGGTAAAGTAGTCCCTGTGGGATTTACTCCGCTAGTCATTGCTGACTGTAGGGGGCAGGGGTCATCTCCATTTCAAGGCCATGGAGCCAGCGTTGTCCAAAGACACTTCTGCCGTCATGTGGTCAGCATGACGTCATGGAGCTCTGTTACTTTCCCACCGAAGTGGTACCTTTTTATCTACTTGCATGTATGTGCTTTTGAACTGCTCGGTTGGCAGGAGCTGGCATGAGGACAGGAGCTCACCCTGTCGCATGGATCTCGCCTCTCGAACCTGGGCTGCTGGCTTTCCAGCCAACAAGCCCAGTATCTTAACTGCTGAGTCACTGTGACACCCTTGCCAATCAATATAAAAATAGAATAGATTTGATTGTACCCTGAAGGATGGGAAGACAAGTATCTTTGGAAAGGGAGCTGTGGCTCCTCTTTAGCCAGCTCAGAGGCAGATGGGGTGCCAGCCAAAGCAGCAGTCCAATAGGGCAGCAGATGAAAGAGCTGTACAGAGCCACTTATAAATATCTACATGCACACATCAGTTACTTTTTCCATCCGTTTCAATCTAGCAGCTTAACATGGTCTCTATTCTGCTGCTGCTTCCGTAAGCAATTTTGGGTGCCAGACAGCTTTCCCCCCAAATCTAGTCTGTGGAGGGATCCTAAAACGATGCACAAATCCATCGCACAAAGTTCCATGTGAGATGCCAGCTGCTTTGGGGCGATTTGGAACAAAGCAACAGCAACAGGAGATGAAGAATTATTGGGGGGTGGGGGGCGGAGGGGGAAAAGAGAAACAGCCTTGCTTCTACTTGCTATCCTTTTTGAGTTTTAAACTGGGTTTGGGGTGGTGGTGAAATGTAAAATTTGTTACTACCAGTTCTGTGGGCAAGACTTGGTGGTGGGGGGATGTAATGTGACTGGGTGGGTGTGGCCAACTTTTTAACTTTTAAAAGCATTTTTCTACAACCTCTTTGGCCAAAGAGGTTGTGGCATCTTTAAAACTCTGACGATCCCAGCTGAGCAGCGCAATCATCAGAGGTGTGGTTTTTACTTTTAAAAGCATTTTTGGGCGAAGAATGATCTGATGATCGTGCGGCTGAGCTGGCATGGGTGGGGGGCAGGGGTCATCTCCATTTCAAGGCCATGGAGCCAGCGTTGTCCAAAGACACTTCTGCCGTCATGTGGTCAGCATGACGTCATGGAGCTCTGTTACTTTCCCACCGAAGTGGTACCTTTTTATCTACTTGCATGTATGTGCTTTTGAACTGCTCGGTTGGCAGGAGCTGGCATGAGGACAGGAGCTCACCCTGTCGCATGGATCTCGCCTCTCGAACCTGGGCTGCTGGCTTTCCAGCCAACAAGCCCAGTATCTTAACTGCTGAGTCACTGTGACACCCTTGCCAATCAATATAAAAATAGAATAGATTTGATTGTACCCTGAAGGATGGGAAGACAAGTATCTTTGGAAAGGGAGCTGTGGCTCCTCTTTAGCCAGCTCAGAGGCAGATGGGGTGCCAGCCAAAGCAGCAGTCCAATAGGGCAGCAGATGAAAGAGCTGTACAGAGCCACTTATAAATATCTACATGCACACATCAGTTACTTTTTCCATCCGTTTCAATCTAGCAGCTTAACATGGTCTCTATTCTGCTGCTGCTTCCGTAAGCAATTTTGGGTGCCAGACAGCTTTCCCCCCAAATCTAGTCTGTGGAGGGATCCTAAAACGATGCACAAATCCATCGCACAAAGTTCCATGTGAGATGCCAGCTGCTTTGGGGCGATTTGGAACAAAGCAACAGCAACAGGAGATGAAGAATTATTGGGGGGTGGGGGGCGGAGGGGGAAAAGAGAAACAGCCTTGCTTCTACTTGCTATCCTTTTTGAGTTTTAAACTGGGTTTGGGGTGGTGGTGAAATGTAAAATTTGTTACTACCAGTTCTGTGGGCAAGACTTGGTGGTGGGGGGATGTAATGTGACTGGGTGGGTGTGGCCAACTTTTTTTTTTAACTTTTAAAAGCATTTTTTCTACAACCTCTTTGGCCAAAGAGGTTGTAGAAAAAATGCTTTTAAAAGGCTCTGACGATCCCAGCTGAGCCGCGCAATCATCAGAGGTGTGGTTTTTTTTTACTTTTAAAAGCATTTTTTTGGGCGAAGAATGATCTGATGATCGTGCGGCTGAGCTGGGCATGGGTGGGGGGGGCAGGGATTTTTGCTACCGGTTCTCCGAACCACCCGCCGCCATTGCTACCGGATCAGACAATCCGATCCGAACTGGGAGCATTTCACTCCTGGTTTGGGGGTTTATTCTTAAAACAAAGCTGAAAAGTGCAGGATGTACATTTGTCGGCTGGCGGCCTCCAGGGGAAGGGCCTTCTCTGTGGGGGCTCCTACCCTATGGAACGAACTTCCCCCTGGACTTCGACAACTTCCTGACCTCCGGACCTTTTGCCGCGAGCTTAAGACCTATTTATTTGTCCACGCGGGACTGGCATAGAATTTTTAGATGTTTTATGGGTTTTAATTCTTAATTAGTTTTTTGGGTTTTTAAATGTATTTTAAATTTGGGCCAAATTTAATAAGTTTTTTTAACTATTGTTTTATTTGTATTGTGTGTTTTGATTGTTGTTTTTACATGGCTGTTCACCGCCCTGAGTCCTTCGGGAGAAGGGCGGTATACAAATTAAAATATTATTATTATTATTATTATTATTATTATCTACAATATATTTAAATACATATGCATATAAATAAACCCCCCCAAAAAGGCTACACTGGACTGCAGTTTTCCCTGTTAATTGGGGTGTCCCTTGCCACCATCATGGGGGAGATAGAAAATAGGGATGGATTCAGTGGTGGGTTGCTACCAGTTTGCCCCAGATTGGGTGAACGAGTAGCGGCAGTGGTGGGAGGCTCTGCCCATCCACCTGAATGCTTATGCACATCCACAGAAGCATTGCACACGCGCACTCACAAGCGAACCAGTAGCGACAGGTTTTGAAACCCGCCCCTGGATGGATTCGTGAAAGAAGGTCCCGCACAGGCAGCTTTTCCTACCATTAAACCAATGTTTCGTAACCGGCTGAAGAATTCTGGGAGATGAAATCCAAGCATCTTAAAGTCAACAAGGTTGTGAAAAAACTCCCTTCAAATCAAATCAAATCAAATCAAAATTTTATTGTCAATGCAAAACATGCGTACAATGAGATTGAATGAGCCTCCCTTGCTGTAGCCCCCTCCCCCCGAAACACAGAATACATCTCAATAACTCAATAAATAAAAGAAAAAGAAACCCCTAAACCCAAATAAGTAATAACTAGCACACACTCCCATATACATATATGTCAATGGTGGGATTCAAGTAATTTAACCACCGGTTCTCTGCCCTAATGATTTCTTCCAACAACTAGTTTGCCAAACTGCTCAGAAAGTTAACAACCGGTTCTCCCGAAGTGGTGCGAACTGGCTGAATCCCACCACTGATATATGTATATAACATTATATTATATTACACTGGTATGAACATGTTGCATGTTGTGCTGGCCCTGCAAATCTATCATATTATTTATTTATTTATTTATTTATTTATTTATATCCCGCCCTTCTCCGAAGACTCAGGGCGGCTTACACTATGTCAAGCAATAGTCTTCATCCATTTGTATACTATATACAAAGTCAACTTATTGCCCCCCAACAATCTGGGTCCTCATTTTTCCTACCTTATAAAGGATGGAAGGCTGAGTCAACCTTGGGCCGCGCTCGAACCTGCAGTAATTGCAGGCTCTGTGTTCTTAATAACAGGCTTTACCAGCCTGAGCTAAACCGGCCCTTTCTTGGATGAGAAGCAAAATGTCTTCAAAAAAAAATCAAAAAAAAATCAGAAAGTCCAGTTGCCTCCTGAAAAAGCACCTTTGGGACTGCCTTAAATCTGTAATCCAAAGCAGGGCATTCGCATTGAAAAGAATTGGGATTTCAATTGCTTAGCTTCAGGTGCTCTCTTGACTTTTTTTGGGGGGGAGCCCCTCCCCCCAAGCAGCCCAGAGTTCACCTGCTCCCCTTTTGCTAGCATGGAAGGTATTTATGGCAAGGTCTGCAGAGGTCAATGGCCTCAGCCATATTTCAGCCTGTCCTCTGCCATTTCTCTTTTTCCCTGAAGGGTTTTGCTTCTGTTTTTCTCAAATTTGCTCTCCTTATCTGGAAGCTGTAATCTGAGGTTGTGACCTAAAGAACTGAAGCCTCCTCTTTTGAAGTGGGAAGGTAACACCGTTTCCTGCATCCCTCGAATATCTCAGGTGCTCGGGTGGTGGGGGAGAGGAGGGAAGGAAGGGGCCAAACAGGTAGGACAAATGTCACGCAGCCAAGGAGGAAGAAAGCTTGCCAAACGCTAGAGTCCAGATTGCAGAATTCTTCCACAAACAATAAAACCTGCGTACAAGAAGCTTATCGCATCTGATGATCTAACCAAGTGCAAAAAGTGCATGTACATTCAGGTCCCAGGAAGGATCTAATCATTGGAACCGCTTGCCACTGGAGTTTAGTTATTTATTTATTTTATTTATTTATTTAATCATATTTATATACCGCCCTATCTCCCGAAGGACTCAGGGCGGTTTACAGGCACTTAAAAACACATAAATACAGTATAAAAACAATTAAAAAACTTATTCAAAAAGCCCGTTAATTAAAACATACAAATAAAACCCAATTAAAACCCATAAATTTAAAATCTAGCTCAGTCCTGCACAATTAAATAAGTATGTTTTAAGCCCGCGGCGGAAGGTCCGAAGGTCCGGAAGCTGACGGAGTCCGGGGGGTAGTTCGTTCCAAAGGGTGGGAGCCCCCACAGAGAAGGCCCTTCCCCTGGGCGTCGCCAGACGACATTGCCTCGCTGACGGCACCCTGAGGAGACCCTCTCTGTGAGAGCGCACGGGTCGGTGAGAGGTATTCGGTAGCAGTAGGCGGTCCCGTAAATAACCCGGCCCAATGCCATGGAGCGCTTTAAAGGTGGTCACCAAAACCTTGAAGCGCACCCGGAAGGCCACAGGTAGCCAGTGCAGTCTGTGCAGGATGGGTGTTATGCGGGAGCCACGAGGGGCTCCATCTATCACCCGCGCAGCCGCATTCTGGACTAACTGTAGCCTCCGGATGCCCTTCAAGGGGAGCCCCATGTAGAGAGCATTGCAGTAATCCAGGCGAGACGTCACGAGTGCGTGAGTGACCGTGCATAGGGCATCCCGGTCCAGAAAGGGGCGCAACTGGCGTACCAGACGAACCTGGTAGAACGCTCTCCTGGAGACGGCCGTCAAATTATCTTCTAGAGACAGCCGTTCGTCCAGGAGGACGCCTAAGTTGCGAACCCTCTCCATCGGGGCCAATGACTCGCCACCGATGGTCAGCCGCGGATTTAGCTGACTGTACCGGGATGCCGGCATCCACAGCCACTCTGTCTTGGGGGGAATGAGCTTGGGCCTGTTTCTCCCCATCCAGACCCGTCGGCCTCCAGACACGGGACAGCACTTGATAACCGTTGGGGTGGTCCGGTGTAGAAAAGTACAGCTGGGTGTCATCAGCGTACAGCTGGTACTTCACACCGAAACCACTGATGATCTCACCCAGCGGCTTCATGTAGATGTTAAACAGAAGGGGCGAGAGGATCGACCCCTGCGGCACCCCACAAGTGAGGCGCCTCGGGCCGACCTCTGCCCCCTGTCAACACCGACTGCGACCGGTCAGAGAGATAGGAGGAGAACCACCGATAAACGGTGCTTCTCCCTCCCAATCCCTCCAACCGGCGCAGCAGGATACCATGGTCGATGGTATCGAAAGCCGCTGAGAGATCTAATAGGACCAGGGCAGAGGAACAACCCCTATCCCTGGCCCTCAGAGATCATCCACCAACGCGACCAAAGCCGTCTCCGTGCTGTAACCGGACCGGAAACCGGACTGGAGCAGGTCTAGATAGACAGTTTCATCCAGGTGCAAGGGAAACTGATATGCCACCATACTCTCTACAACCTTCGCCGCGGCGGGTTGGAGACGACGATAATTACCTAAAACAGCGGGTCAGGAAGGCTTCTTAAGGAGGGCCTCACCACCGCCTCTTTCAAAGCGGCCGGGGAGACACCCTCCACCAAAGAAGCGGTTGTAATCGCCTGGAGCCAGCCTCGTGTCACCTCCTGAGTGGCCAGCACCAGCCAGGAGGGGCACGGGTCCAGTAAACATGTGGTGGCATTCAGCCTACCCAGCAACCTGTCCATGTCCTCAGGAGCCACAGGGTCAAACTCATCCCAAACAATATCGCCAAGACCACCCTCCAGCATCTCACCCGCATCACGCAATCTTGGTCCAGACCATCCCGAAGCTGAGCGATTTTATCGTATAGATAACCGTTAAACTCCTCAGCACGTCCTGCAGCGGGTCACCCGGCTCCGCCTGGTGTAGGAGGGAGGGAGCCACCGGAACCAGGGCGGCTGGGTGGTTATCTGCCGATGCAATGAGGGAGGAGGCGTAGCTACGCCTCGCTTCCCTCAATGCCACTAGGTAAGTCCTAGTATAGGACTTCACTAGTGTCCGATCAGCTTCCGAAGGGCTAGACCTCCAGGAACTCTCTAGGCGTCTTCTCCGGCGCTTCATCCCTCTCAGCTCCTCGGAGAACCAAGGAGCCGGTTGGGACCTGCGCCGGGTCAGAGGCCGCAAAGGCACGACACGGTCTAAGGCCCCCACCGCGGCCCGTTCCCAGGCCGCAACAAGTTCCTCAGCCGAGCCGTGAGCCAGACCCTCAGGAAATGGCCCAAGCTCCGTCCGGAACCCATCCGGGTCCATCAAGCGCCTGGGGCGGAACCAACGTGTTGGCTCCGCCTCCCTGCGGTGGTGAATGGCGGTCAGAAAGTCCAGGCGAAGAAGAGAGTGATCTGACCATGACAAAGGTTCGGTGACTATTTCCTTTAAGTCCAGATCTCTCAACCACTGACAGAGAAAAATCAAGTCCAGAGTGCCACCCCCAATGTGAGTAGGGCCATCAACTACTTGGGTCAGGTCCAAGGCCGTCATGGAAGCCGTGAACTCCCGAGCTGCCATCGATGACGAGCCGGAAGATGGCAAGTTAAAGTCCCCCATGACTAAAAGTCTGGGGGTCTCAACTACCACCCAGCCAGCACCTCCAGGAGCTCGGGCAGGGCAGCTGTCACGCAGCAAGGAGCCAGGTGCGTGATCAGCAAACCCATCTGACACCCACGACCCCATCTCACAAGAGGATTCGCACCCGGCATTCTGAGGTACAGTGGTCTCCCTCGGCTCTAGACTCTCTCTAATCACAACCCCCACCCCCCCACCCCTACCCTGGGGCCCCGGCTGATGGGATGCACAGGAACCCCGCGGGCACAACTCAACAAGGGGCACGCCCCCTTCAGTGCCCAACCAGGTCTCCGTAATGCCCATAAGGTCCGCGGAACCCCCCTGTATAAGGTCACAAACAAGGGGGGCTTTGTTCACCACGGACCGGGCATTGCACAACATCAACCGAAGGCCCAAGCTCTGAGGATCCTGACCATCCGGGAACGGAGAAGTCCAAGGGGTCGGAGCGTGATTGCTTTCAGACATCGAGCACGCGCTCCCGGAACTTGATATGACCCTCGCCCGCCATACCTGCCTCTCCCACTTACCGTGTCGATAGAACCACCCTCATAGATAGGAACACACTCCTCCCCCCTAACCTCCGAACCTGATAGAGAAAAACCGCCACGAGCATGTGCAGGAACTGGCCCCCTACCCGACGGGTTACCCCCATTACCCGCCCTTACCCTCCCACCCTTAAAATTCCTCTCTAAAAACCCCACAAGCTCTTCTTTTGCATGCCACCTCTGTGGGTCCCAAGACCCGTCATGGAGGCCGGCCCTCGATAGTGAGGAGGCCATTCCTGCGGCGGGGGCACCTCGCAGGCGCAAGAGTTCACAAGAGTATAATGCGAGCAGCTGAGACTAAGAATCGGCAAAATAGAGGCTCCATCTCCGAATGGCAAGATGATAACAGATGGTGCTAGTCCAGAATGAGGGCAAACAAAGAATGGAACAGCAATTAGCACCGAATGACAGTCTAGGTGGTATTCTGTCCGGTGCATAGTCCAAACATCCTGGAACCGGGGGTGAGGGGAAATGGCGTTCCAGTCGCTGGCCACGTCCTCCTCCGTCTTCCTCTGTCCCCAAATAAATCCCTTGTCTCCCCAAAAGGTCCTAATAGGACCAAAAACGGCCATAGAAGTCCCAAAAAGGCCGAGGGGGGCATGGGTGATGTTAACACAGTCACGGTCACAGACTGGTTGCAGGGGAACAACTCCGGGGTGCCTCCATCATCTCCCCGCAGTCCTCCAAAACCACCTCCAGACATGGCTAGGGAGGAATCCTAACCACTCCAGAAGCCGGGTCTCCCCAGACCTCTCCCTCCAAGAGGCGAAGCCCATGTAAAAGGCTAAACCTCTCCGAGAGGCTGGGGGATATGAAGGCTGCCAAGTCCACAGTCCAGCAGCAGGGAGAAAACCAGGAAACCATGGCAACGAGGCAGATGGCAATAAGGGTAGATGTAATACCTCCGCTATCCTCCAGGTCGTCCACGTTGCAGAGGCTGGAGCCCAAAAGGCTAAAACCCGAAAAGTCTGGAGTCCATGCTCAGAAGAGGGCTGGGAAACGAGCCAGAGGCTAGAGGCCTGCCGGCAAGACGAATCGGCCGAGAAACGGCCGGAAAAAACGCCGACTCATCGCCCCACCTCCGAGCCTAAACATGGCCGCCCGAATCCACCGCTTGCCTACCCGGCCTCGTTCTCGGCAGCCATATGGATGAAAAAGTCCAGAGACCTCTCATATGGCTGCCCGAGGTAAGATCTACCGGGCCGGGGGCAGCAAGCGGCTAAACGGGCGACCGAGGCATCGCCAGCATCGGAGGGGCCTCTCGACGCCGGAGCCGAGTCTTCAGAGCCGCGCCATCTTGCGCATGCGCAGAGCTTTTCCCCTTCTTAGAGTTAGCCCCTTCTTTGTTAGTTTCGGAGGGTTTTGAAATGTGTGTCTGTTTCAACACACCTGAAATGTTGACATCGTTGCAGGACACAGAATAACAGAGTTGGAAGGGATTTTGGAGGTCTTCTAGTCCAATCCCCTGTTCAAGCAGGAAACCCTATACCAGAGGTCTTCAAACTTGGCTGCTTTAAGGCTTGTGGACTTCAACTCCCAGAATTCTCCAGCCAGCATTACTGGCAGGAGAATTCTGGGAGTTGAAGTGCACAAATCTTAAAGCTGCCACGTTTGAAGATCTCTGCCCTATACCATTCCATACAAATCGCTCTCCAATCTCTTCTTAAAAGCCTTCAGTGTTGGAGCACCCACAACTTCTGAAGGCAAGCTTTTCCACCGATCAGTTCCACTGACAGGAAATGTCTCCTTATTTCTAGGATGAATCTCTCTTTGATAAGTTTCCCTCCATTATTTCTACCTTCTATCCTACCTTCAAGTGTTTTGGACAATAGGTCAACCTCCTCTTTTCTGTGACAGCCTTTCAATTATTGGAAGACTGCTATCATGTTACCCCTAGGCCTTCTACTTCGCTAGACTAAAAGGTAAAGGTTCCCCTCGCATATATGTGCTGGTCATTCTGGGACGGTGTTCATCTCCGTTTCTAAACTGAAGAGCCAGCGCTGTCCAAAGACGTCTCTGTGGTCATGTGGCCGGCATGACTCAACACCAAAGACGCACGGAACGCTGTTACCTTCCCACCAAAGGTGGTCCCTATTTTTCAACTTGCATTTTTTACGTGCTTTCGAACTGTTAGGTTGGCAGAAGCTGGGACAAGTAACGGGAGCTCACCCCATTATGTGGCACTAGGGATTCGAACCGCTGAACTGCCGACTTTTCGATCAACAAGCTCAGCATCTTAGCATCCATTGTCCGGGTTAGCCTTTAGTCCCCCAATCATCTTTGTTGCTCTTCTCTGCACTCTTTCTAGAGTCTTAACATCTCTTTGATATCATGGTGACCAAAACTGGATGCAGTATTCCAAGTGTGGAGTTATCAACGCAGTATAAAGCGATACCAGCACTTCACGTCATCTTGATGCTATCCTTCTTTTGATGAGTTTGTTTTAAAACAGATTTTTCTTCTGTCGCTTTATCATTTATAGTTCGTCATAGAGAGATAAATACAGAGAGCAGCATTTTTCAACCTTGTCAGCTTGAAGATGCATGGACTTCAGCTCCCAGAATTCTCCCTCCAGCCAATTCCATCAACTTTCCTATGTTCCAGTAATATCACCTTAAGGAAATCAGAAGGACTGAGCTGCTAGAGGAGGGTGGTAGGACTTCCTCCCTCCCTCAGGGAAACTGGTCAGACAAGTTTTATTTTTGTGCTTTGGGGCTCATGGGTCACTTTGTTTGGGGCAGAAGAAGAATGCTTCCAAAGGTCAAGTGAGCTTTGGTTTCCTGTATTTACAAGAAAGAAAAATGACCCAGAATTAAATGCAACCATCTCAAAAGGAAGATCAGACAGAAACAAATCTTCCTCTTCCATTACCTTCTTCTCACTCATTTCCTCCACTACCGTGTTTCTCCAAAAATAAGACCCTGTCTTATATTTTTTTTGAACCCTGAAATAAGCACTTGGCCTTATTGCCATGCGCTCAAAAGCCTGATTGGGCTTATTATCAGGGGATGTCTTATTTTGGGGAAAACAGGGTAGCAGTAAAGAAAACCCTCCCTTTTTATGACCCTGTAATTCCTTAATTTGGGGTAGAGTCGGGCAACGGGATGGAGCTGAGCATAAACTGCCTGGATGCCTTTCCTAATGTCAGGCATAGAGTTGGCAGCAAATAATTTTTTTTTCTTTGCACCCTAGGAAAGAAACATCTGTTCTACATTGGATTGAACTCTCAACCTTCCAAGTGAGATGACGGGTAAAATGCTACCGGTTCAGTCGAACCGGTAGCAGTGGCAGTGCGAGGCTCCACCCACCTGCACGGACATTGTTACTTCCTGGTTTTAATCAGGAAGTAACCTGTTTTTGATTGTTTGTGCATGCGCAGAGGGTCCGCAAGCGCATGTGATGTGCGCAGAGCACGCACATCTGAATCGGTAGGGAAGGTAAGTAGGTTTCACCACTGGGAGATGAGCGTCTTCACCACTAGTTTCTTCCTCCACTAGCAGCAACCTTCACTAACCATTCTTCAGAGGGCTTTGAACATGGAACTTTTTAGGAAGTAGCCACTTTTGAGTGATACTGGATTTAGCTGGTGGTAGGGAGTGTTTTATAATTTTGCTACAGTTTGTATAAACTTTTAAAAGTCCATGAAAAGTCAAAGAGAAACAGAAGTATGTAAAACAAAATATGGAATAAATAATGTAACCAAATGGCCTGAGTTCACACAACACGGTAAAACTGAGTAATCCAAGCACAGCCAAAAAACAAACCAACATTAAAAACCGATGAAACAGACTTTTTGTACAGATCTGGTTTGCCCTTGACCTGGCCAAGCAAATCAACCTAAAATGAACTTCTCATTGTAATGGTAAATTGTATAGGTGATCCTTTACTTAGGACCAGAATTGAGGCCAGAATTTTCATTGCTAAACAAGACAGCCTCTGCACAATCACAAACCCACCCACCCCATTCAATAATTAATTCCTTGCTGTCCCCATTCAGTAGCCACATTCTCCCCCGAGACCTGCTCCTTCCTTCCTTTGCCAAGGAAGTACAGTACAGTACAGTACAGGTACAATGCAGGTACAGTACAGGTAGTCCTCGACTTATAACCACATTTGGGGCCAGAATTCCTGTTGCTAAGCAAGGCTGTTATTAAGTAAGTCGTGCCCAGTTAGGTTATTCAAGGGAAGCACAATGGCATTTTTGCTATGGTTGGTCGTTAAGCGAATGACACCATTGTTAAGCGAATGTCAGAAGCCAGGTGGGAAGACCACAAATGCCAACCATACAACTCACATCATAAATATACGCTGACAACCAGTTTTAGAGCACGTCATTATGGGATACTGTGAAAATCAATCATATCTCCCTTTTTTTCCCCTCAGGGTCATTGTAACCAGGGGTGGGCTGCTGGGGGTTCGCAGGAGTTCAGGAAAACCTCCAGCTAAGATTTTGTGCAGTTCAGAGAACCCTCAAATCCCATTCCTGGCTGGCCTCACCCACCCCACCCCTCCCAGGAATCCCCACACGGCCCATTTTGGATGCTGGTAAAGTGCAGGGCATGCGCAGGCTGGGGAGGTTGAAAAACAAGCCTACCAGAAGTTCAGGAAGGCTAGAGGGCCTCCAGAGCCTGGGGAGGCTGTTTTCGTCCTCCCAGAAGTTTGAGGAAAGCCTCCGGAGTCCAGGGAGGGCAAAAATGCTGCCCCCACACCATGGTGCAGGCCAGGGGTCTCCAACCTTGATCCCTTTAAGACTTGTGGACTTCAATTCCTCAGCCAGCTTTGCTGGCTGAGGGACTCTGGGAGTTGAAGTCCACAAGTCTTAAAGGGACCAAGATTGGAGACCCCTGGTGTAGGAAGCCAACTAGGCCACGCCCACCATGGCCACGCCTACCCAGCAACCGGGCAGAGAACCCCCTTGCTAAATTTTTTTTAATAAAAGTTTTTACTTTGTTTTATAGACAAACATACAATGCGTAATCAATCATTCAGTGTGTCATCTGAGTACGTATTTTGTATCTTCTTCCTACTCCTCCACTATTTATCATATCTTAATATAGATAATATCTTAATACTACCATTTCATTTAATATAACATTTCTCCCACATTTCTTGTTTTTCTATTAATGCATTCATCTATCGTCTTTGAACAAATGGTTGTAAGTCAAGAACTACCTGTCTATTGCTGAAATCAAAAGAAACGCAATGTCTTATTTGGCTCACAGTGTCTTTCGGTATTCTTCCTGGTTCTAGATCCATGGGCCGTCTGTCTTCCTATCCCTATAAACAAAATTCTGGCTGTCCTTGCCTTGAGCATTCAGTTAACCCCAACAAACTCCAAATGCAGCTCAATCAGATTATTTATGGCCATCCTCCACTATTACACATCATGTACTCAAAAGCACTTTCTGTAGAAAAATCTGGACATGCTCAGTTGGGCATCTACGAACCGCAAGGATGTTCAGGAATGCAAGTGGCAGGAATAATGTTGCCTTTGGAAGACAAGCCTCTGTTCTCACCATGGGTGTGGACCTCTCCTTTTGCTTGCGTGCATTTTCATTTCCCACGGCCAAGTGTGTCTCTAAGCAGAGTTGAGGCATGGTGAATAATAATGACAATAGCAATCACTCTTGTATCATCCTGTCTGTAATACTGGCAGGCAGATAATTTACAAGGCACTGATCCTCTGTTTCCCAATCTGGGGGCAACTTTTAAGATGTCTGGACTTCAACTCCCAGAATTCCCCAGCTAGCAGAGACATAGAAGGAAAAAGATAGATAGGAATAGATATCAATGTTTGCAAGCTATTTAGAGCAGAGTTTCTCATCCTCGGCAACTTTAAGCTGTGTGGACTTACAATTCCCAGAATTCCCCAGCGATTTCTGGGAGTTGGAAGTCCACAGCCACAAAATGCTGGCTGAGGGATTCTGGGCATTGAAGTCCACACATCTGCAAGATGCCAAGATGGAGAAAGTTGTTTTCTGATGCAACAACCTTACAGCTGCAGTTTTCAGAATTCAAGCACTTATTTTATTCATTCGTTCATTTAAAATGTTTGTAACAGTTGATCATCTTGTAACCAACTGCGGATCTGTTCCCAAAAGAGCATGTCCTTTCCACTTGCCACTGTGAATTTCTTAGCTACAATTTTCCCAGGCCAACATTTCATACTGTTAAGCTAGATGCAAGCCAGCAGATTGTCTGGAATGCTAGCTCTCTTCTGCAAGAACGCACTCTTAATTATCTTTGTGATTTTAATAAAAGCCGCCTCAGTAAGCCGTTGGTCACCTAAAACAGGTGGGCAACATCAGCTCTGATCCCAAGTCATGACTGGCAGCACAGATCCCTCTCACCTCTTTGCTGTTTCGAGGCAGGAAGGACAGGAAAACTGTACAGCCAGGTTGCCAACCTTGACTTTAAGAACTGTGGACTTCAACTCCCAGAATTCCTCGGCCATCATGAGCATGGCTGGTGGGGGAATTCTGGGAGATGAAGTCCACAGGTCTTAAAACTGCCAAATTTACACCTTTACAGTAGAGCAAGCAACAAGATCAGTTTGAAAAAACTAAAACTTCCTAGAGTTTCTGCTCAAACCCATTGCTCGTTTTAATTTAAAGCGGTTTTTAATTTGTTTTTAGGATGATTCGGTATATGTTGTATCTTATTAATGGACTGTAGGATACTTATAAACACTGACAATTGTGTGCCACCGTTAGATATTGTGGATCATTCCAGGAAAAAAGAAGCAGTGCAAATTTTAGATACAGGTAGTTCTCAACTTACAACTACAATTGGGACCAGAATTTCTGTTGCTAAGCTAGGTGGTTAACTGAGTCACACACAATTTTACAAACTTTTTCTGCCACCGTTAAGTGAATCACCACAGTCGTAAAGTGAATCATGCAGTCATTAAGTGAACTGTGCTTCCCCCATTGACTTTGCCTGTTGGAAGCCACTTGGAAGATTGCAAATGGTGATCCCATGACCCTGGGACACTGCAACTGTCATAAATACATACCGGTACCCAAATTTTGCTCATGCGCCTGGCGGGATGCTGCTGTGATTGAAAGTACGAGGCACAATTGTAAGTCTGAGGAATGTTGTAAGTGACTTTTTTCAGTGCCATTGTAACTGTGGTTGTTGAAGAAATGGTTGTAAGTTGAGGACTATCTGTACAGGTAATCCTCAATTTATGACCACAATTGAGGCCAAATATGCAAGTAGCTCAGGTTCGAATCCCAGAGCTAAGTAGCTTGAAATAAATCTATACTAGTCTCCCTTTACTTCTTTGTCGGTAAAATTCAACACAAAAATCATCTGTCGCGAAAGCAACCGCCTGTGAAGGCTCCTGGATCGGGGCTGAAAGGTGAAAGGGGAAGCGGTATGCTCCATCCCATCATTCGGTAGACCGGATTGCCCTGATAGACAGGATTCACTAGGAAAAAACACTTAATTGAGCCCAAAATTATTGCTAAGTGAGAAATTTGTTAAATGAGCGTTGCCCCATTTTTTTGACTTTTCTTGCCACATTAGTTAAGTGAATCACGGCAGCTATTAAATTAGTAACCCAGTTGTTAAATGAATGTGGTTTCCCCACTGACTTTGCTTATCGGAAGTTTGCAAAATGAGATCCCATGGCCCCATGAGATTGCATCCGTCATAAATGTGAGTCAGTTGTCATGCATACGAATGTAAGTCACGTGACTATGGGGAAAGCTGCAACGGTCATAATTGTGAAAGCGGTCACATTAAGTCATTTTTTTCAGTGCCGTTGTAACTTCGAACGGTCACGAAGAGAACTGTTGTAAATCGAGGACTATCTGTATTCCCAGATAGAAAGCGCAAGAGAGAAAGCACGCTGGGCCCATCACCAGGAGCTGCCCAGTGAGGATTCAGGTTCTTCTGCTATAAGGCAGAGGTCTTCAAACTTGGCAGCTTTAAGATTTGTGGACTTCAACTCTGGGAGTTGAAGTCCACAAGTCTTAAAGCTATGCTGGCTGGAGAATTCTGGGAGTTGAAGTCCGCAAGTCTTAAAGCTATGCTGGCTGGAGAATTCTGGGAGTTGAAGTCCGCAAGTCTTAAAGCTATGCTGGCTGGAGAATTTTGGGAGTTGAAGTCCACAAGTCTTAAAGCTATGCTGGCTGGAGAATTTTGGGAGTTGAAGTCCACAAGTCTTAAAGCTATGCTGGCTGGAGAATTTTGGGAGTTGAAGTCCGCAAGTCTTAAAGCTATGCTGGCTGGAGAATTCTGGGAGTTGAAGTCCGCAAGTCTTAAAGCTATGCTGGCTGGAGAATTTTGGGAGTTGAAGTCCGCAAGTCTTAAAGCTATGCTGGCTGGAGAATTCTGGGAGTTGAAGTCCACAAGCCTTAAAGCTATGCTGTCTGGAGAATTCTGGGAGTTGAAGTCCACAAGTCTTAAAGCTATGCTGGCTGGAGAATTCTGGGAGTTGAAGTCCGCAAGCCTTATAGATATGCTGGCTGGAGAATTCTGGGAGCTGAAGTCCACAAGTCTTAAAGCTATGCTGGCTGGAGAATTCTGGGAGTTGAAGTCCACAAGTCTTATAGATATGCTGGCTGGAGAATTCTGGGAGCTGAAGTCCGCAAGTCTTAAAGCTATGCTGGCTGGAGAATTCTGGGAGTTGAAGTCCACAAGTCTTATAGATATGCTGGCTGGAGAATTCTGGGAGTTGAAATCCACAAGCCTTATAGATATGCTGGCTGGAGAATTCTGGGAGTTGAAGTCCATAAGTCTTAACGCTGCCAAGTTTGGAGAGCCCTGCTATAAGGAATAGCTGTCCAGCAACAAGCAGTCCGAACCTCCTGTTTTCAGACTGGTGTCAGCGGAATGAGAGCGGAGGCTCCTGTTGCGCAAGAGAGGCCCCGAGATTAATTAAGCATGGCAAATAGTGCTTTACCAGCAGCCAGGACTGCTAGTTCAGACAATCTGACACCAAAGTAAGCAGTTATGTCAAAAGGTAATGCGGGGCGACTTCCAGTAGCTGAAGGGAGTTTCCCGGAGATGAATCTGATTCTGGATCAACTTCATTCCTGCAGGAACCGCCCTGCCTTCCGAGGTTGGCCGGCTCCTTTGCTGTTTGAGGGGAATGAGCCAGGCGCATGGACGTCAGCTCCATCTAGGGCTACTCGGCAGGCTAATGAAATACAGGTAGTCCTTGACTTTCGACCACATCTGAGCCCAGCATTTCCATGGCTAAGTGGTTAAGTCAGTTTTCGTCAAGCGTGGGAAAATCAGAAATCCAAGCAGTTTGAAGGAAGTTAAAGATTTATTGCAAGCTTCTGCTCTCTACAAGAATCTGAGCTACTAACAGTCAAAGCAAGTTGAGGACTACCTGTAAAGCCCCCAGCGCTTCTAGGGGACTTTGGAGAAAACACCAGAAGAGAGAGCAGCTTCTGTGCCAGTGATGGCGATCCATTTTGGCACTGAGCGCCCAAACCGGAAGACCAGCTGTCCAGTGCACATGCGTGCGCCAGCCAGCTGATCTTTGGGTTTCCAGCACACACATGCTCGCCGGCCAGCTGGTCTTTGCGCGTGCATGTCTGTTTTTTGGCCATTTTCTATGCTGTTTTCCAGGCCGTTTTCAGGCTGGTTTTTGGGCTGTTTTCATGCCACTTTCCAGCGCTCCGGCACCCACAAAGACGACAGCGCATGTGCCCACAGAGGGCTCTGCGTACCACCTCTGGCACACGTGCCCTAGGTTCGCCATCACGGTCCTATGCTCTTCCCAGCATGCAAGACATGTGAAGTATAGTCAGGTTAACAGCCACAACAGTGTGATTTTATATGCAATGCATCTCAAAAATGCACATAACAAAAAAAAAAATGCAACAGTATGATTGAGGCCCAACCTCAATCATAGTGTTGTAGCCATCATCTTGACTTTTTTTTTTTTGACCAGGTCCTGCACAACCTGTTTTACTGGAGATATCTACCATTCTAGAACAGGGGTCTCCAACCTTGGTCCCTTTAAGACTTGTGGACTTCAATTCCCAAAGCTGGCTGAGGGACTCTGGGAGTTGAAGTTCACAAGTCTTAAAGGGACCAAGGTTGGAGACCCCTGTTCTAGAAAATAGATGCAGAATTAGTGGCTCATTTTCCTGGAGCATCTCCTTGCTGGGTCAATCGTTTTGATTTGGACGCCTTTCAGTTCCACTGTTGTATGAAAAGCAGTATATACAATTATGCAATATTAAAATTACTGGTGACTGATGGCTTGAATTCACATGCCATCCAAACAAGTCCCATTCTGCTTCCCACAACATCCAGACCAAAATCTGAGGAACTGTGAGTGGAAAAGAAAACTTAAGAATCATAGGGCTGGAAGACACCTTGGAAGCCTTCTAGTCCAACCCCTTGCCCAAAGCAGGAGTCCTCATGCCAACCTGGACAAAAGATTGTCCAACCTTTTCTTGGAAACCTCCAGTGGTGGAGCCCCCACATTTCCAGGAGGAAAGCTGTTCCACTGATTAACCATTCTCACTGTCAGAAAATAAAGGACATTTATTGTACTCTTGCTTTGTTTCAGAGCTGAGGTTCAACTATTCAAAGCTCTTGAAAACTATATGCCAAAGATGGAAGATCTAGCATGGGGGATTGGGGCAGGGGGGGGAGGGGAGGGGACAGAATTGTTGGCTCCTCAAAATGCTTTCAATAATTCACTTGCTAGTTTGAAAAAAAAATTGTTTGGTGATTGCAATGCAGCTACAAAGCTAAATCTGGAAAATCAATCTATGAGTCCAGACACCGCCCTAAATTCATATTGCAAGCCTTTTTTGCATGAAAGCAATTGCTGTTCTGTTGGCGTGGGCAAAACCATCAGATAACCCATGCCGTGTGTTTTGAACCTTGTACATAGTTGCAAAAATAAATACAACCCATAAAAAGGCTACACAATTTTGGTGTCCAATAGACAAGTTACTCAGGGTCATTTTCTGTCCATTTTCACCCTGGAAAATTTTGAACCAATATTCCTTCCTTCCTTCCTTCCTTCCTTCCTTCCTTCCTTCCTTCCTTCCTTCCTTCCTTTCTTCCTCCCTCCTTCCCTCCCTCCCTCCCCTTCCTTCCTTCCTTCACTCAGTCCCTCCCTCCTTCCTTCCTTCCTTCCTTCCCTCCCTCCCCTTCCTTCCTTCCTTCCTTCCTTCCTTCCCTCCTCCCTCCTCCCTTTCTTCCTTCCTTCCTCCCTCCTCCCTTCCTTCCTTCCTTCCTTTCTTCCTCCCTCCTTCCCTCCCCTGCCTGCCTTCCTTTCTTCCTTCCTTCCCTCCCTCCCTCCCCTTCCTTCCTTCCTTCACTCAGTCCCTCCTTCCTTCCTTCCTTCCTTCCCTCCCTCCCCTTCCTTCCTTCCTTCTTTCCTTCCTTCCTTCCTTCCTTCCTTCCTTCCTTCCTTTGTATTTGTTTAAAGAAATGAATCCTTTTCTGCCCTTGGGAAAAGCAAGGATTTGAGATCTCTGCTTCCTCTTGTCCTTCCCTTAATAATTGGTCTGCAGTTTAGCAACCTCATTTTCCAGTCAGTTTCACAACCCAGTTTTGTTCAAGAACCTCTAGACAGTTTCACAACATCTACAGAAAATTCCCAAGGTTGTTTTTTCTTTGCTTTACAGACTCTAAGCTGTAGTGACTCCTATCTCAGTAGCATCCCACTAGTAATACCACAACTCTGAAACATCAGATGTCCCGGGTTTAGAACTTTTCCCAATTTATTTTATTAAAAGGCCTACATTTTCATGAGTTGCAGCTCATTTCCCCGGATGCATCTAATTCTAATCCCCCTTTTTTTTTTTTTTTGGACCAGCGGACATTAACACAATTTCTCCTACACACTCTGAAATGGGTACTTGGCAAGGCTTTTCACACAAAAAAATTAATAAAAATGATGAAAAACAAGATTTTTTCAAGGAAAAAAAGCACCAGGAAGGCAGATTCTGTATTTCGGTGCATATTTGATTTATTTCTTTTATTAATCAAATTTATATAGCCATCTCACCGAAAGCGACTCTTTATATATCCATCTTACTGAAGCGCACCACCAGTAAGTGAAACCATATTAAAAAAAAAAACCACAGATAAAGATAAAAACCACACGGACAGTAATTATTATAAAAACAGAGATACAAACTCTAGGCAAAGAGGGAATCAAAATAGCCAGCTCATCCATGGAGGCATCTAAACATCAGTGGTGGGTTGCCCCCCCCCCGGTTAGGACCGGTTCTATAGAACCGGTAGTAAAACCGGTGGGAGGCTCCACCCACTGACCCAAACGTCATCAAAACTCTTCTGCGCATGCGCAGAAGAGCGAGCACATGCGCAGAAGAGTGAGCGTGCGTGCGCGCGCGGGCGGGCACGATGCGAATCGGTAGTAAAGATAAGTAGAACCCACCCCTGCTAACATGTCTTCAGTTCCCTGGGATCCAGAGGTGGGTTCTACTTACCGTTACTACCGGTTCACGTTGTGCCATGCGCTCACTCTTCTGTGTATGTGCAGAAGAGTTTTGATGACATTTGGGTCAGTGGGTGGAGCCTCCCGCCAGTTTTACTACCGGTTCTCTAGAACCGGTCCGAACTGGGGGCAACCCACCACTTCTGGGAACCCCAGCTTGATAATGTAACCAGGTGGTTGAGGGTCTTCCACAATACCAAGAAGGATGGAGCTGATTTAATTTGGGGGGTGGGTGGGAATGGCAGGTACTACAGCAGAGAAGATACATTTCCTGGGAGCCCCCAGACATAAACCCTTAGCTGATATGCAGGACATCTTCTCTGCCAGATCTAAAAAGATGAGCTGATGCACATGTTCTGTGGGTGATTTGATTGCCATCCTAAGGGGAAAGAAAATCGGGGTACATCCACTTCGAGTTTCTGCCACTGTGTCAGACTGGATCTAAAGGTACAGTAATGCCAGGGGGCTGCATAAAGCTGTACCTGCTGTAAGACTGTCAACTTTTCAAGAATCTTAACCAGATTGTGCCCTAGAGAGAGTTAGCCCACTGCTGAATTACTGGATAGGATAGATGGCAACATGCTTCTGTGGGAAGGCAGCTCTGGATATTCCTGTATTCCAGGGGTCTCCAAACTTGGCAATTTTAAGGCTTGTAGATTTCAACTCCTAGCATGGCTGGCTGAGGAATTCTGGGAGTTGAAGAGGGCTGGGGCTGGGGCTGGGGCTGGGGCTGGGGCTGGGGCTAGGGCTAGAATAGAATAGAATAGAATAGAATAGAATAGAATAGAATAGAATAGAATAGAATAGAATTTTATTGGCCAAGTGTGATTGGACACACAAGGAATTTGTCTTGGTGCATATGCTCTCAGTGTACATAAAAGAAAAGATACGTTCATAGAATAGAATAGAATAGAATAGAATAGAATAGAATAGAATAGAATAGAATAGAATAGAATAGAATAGAATAGAATAGGTTTGGAGGTCATCTAGTCCAACCCCCGTTCAGGCAGTAAACCCTATGCCATTTCAGACAAATGGTTGTCCAATCTCTTCTTAAAAGCCTCCAGTGTTGGCGTGCCCACAACCTCTGGAGGCAAGTCATTCCATTAATTAATTGTTCTAACTGTCAGGAAATTTCTCCTTAGTTCTAAGTTGCTTCTCTCCTTGATTAGTTTCCATCCATGGCTTCTTGTCCTGCCCTCAGGTGCTTTGGAGAAGTCTGAGAATTGCCAAGTCTGAAGACTGTTGTTGTAGTCAGCTCAGCTTTGACACCAACCTGTGGGATTTCAAACACAGACTTTTTTTTTTTTTTTAACACACCCTCATCCTCGTATTTAAACTGGGACTCGGTGTGTAGCCTTGGGTTATTTTTATCTGCAAAATGCTTAATCACAGGGTTGTTTTAAGGGCAAGTTGCAATAAAAATTATGACTTCGTTTTCCAAAGAAAGTGTCACGTCAGTTGCAAATTAAGGTAGGAGTACTGAAACCAAACTCAGTAGAAGCTTGGATCATTCTCCGCTGAAATATAAATTTAATATATAAATAAAATGCCTAACCATGACTTTAGTCGGAATTACCTACACATTAATTAGGACTGACACAAGTTTGTCCCTTTCAGTCTCAGCAGCTGCTTTGGCTGGTTTATGGCCGTGCAATTCTGGTTTAGCATAAAATGCAGAATGTTTATAATTTTCCTCTTTCTCCTAGACCAGGGGTCTCCAACCTTGTCAACTTTAAGATTTGTGGACTTCAACTCCCAGAATTCCCCAGCCAGCTTTGCTGGCTGGGGAATTCTGGGAGTTGAAATCCACAAGTCTTAAAGTTGACAAGGTTGGAGACCCCTGTCCTAGACTGTGTTTGCATCCCATCAAATACAGAATCCCACAGCAACACAAAAGACTGAGGGAAAACAAATTAACAAATTAACACTTTGTCTGAAGTGGTGTACCGTATCCTGCCTTAGCAGGGGGTTGGACTAGAAGGCCTTCAAGATCCCTTCCAACTCTGTTATTCTATTCTGTTCTGTTCTGTTCTGTTCTGTTCTGTTCTGTTCTGTTCGTATACTACACGAATCAAGAAGAGGGCCGTGAAAATATTTGCAGATCCCTCGCATCCTGGACATAAACTGTTTCAACTCCTACCCTCAAAACGATGCTATAGAGCACTGCACAACAGAACAACTAGACACAAGAACAGTTTTTTCCCAAAGGCCATCACTCTGCTAAACAAATAATTCCCTCAACACTGTCAGACTATTTACTGAATCTGCACTACTATTAATTGTTTCATAGTTCCCATCACCAATCTCTTTCCACTTATGACTGTATGACTATAACTTGTTGCTGGCAATCCTTATGATTTATATTGATATATTGATCATCAATTGTGTTGTGAATGTTGTACCTTGATGAACGTATCTTTTCTTTTATGTACACTGAGAGCATATGCACCAAGACAAATTCCTTGTGTGTCCAATCACACTTGGCCAATAAAATTCTATTCTATTCTGTTCTGTTCTGTTCTGTTCTGTTCTGTTCTGTTCTATTCAACAAGGGATCAAATAAACCACCTTTCTTTGCTCTCTATACTGACTGGCTCATCTCACAACAAGCCATCATTTCAACAGACGACGGCTTAGTAGCTCATGGAAAACCCAGCATTTAAGAACAGCAGGCTCAACCAGAGTCAGTCGGTTGAGTTGGGTGGCCACTGAAATGGAATGAACAAATAAATAAAATTTCGCCCCTCGCCAAAATACGGGGGGGGGGAAACATGCTCGCGTGCATGCACCCCCCCCCCATAATGCCAGATCTGTGCCAGCCGCCTCCTGCACTCTGCAATCTGCTGCCCCGAAGCAAAACGATTCCAGAGGCCCAGTTTCTTAAAACCGACAAAAACTGCCGGCTTTGCATAAATAAAAGGGCTGTGGATGAAATCCTGTGCCAAAAAGAAAAAAACCCTCTGATATTTTTTTTCCCCCGTCAACATTTTACTGTACTCGTACCTAAAGCGAAACCCTCCCCGATTTGTGAACATACACACACCTCTAATTAGACAAGTTATAACAAAGTAGTAGAAGCGAGACATCAATTGCCTGGGAGGCAGGGGTAAAGAGAAGGAAGCCTCTGAATCCTTCCACGTTGCCCAGAAAACTTTATCTTGTGTACACATGCACACCCCAAAAGACGCACACACATTCCTGGCTTCCTCTATTCGCCTTAATTAAGCATTATAAACATCATATTAAGAAGTGGGGGTTGCAATTTAAGCTTGGCCCCTGAGGGAGAAAACTCTCTTTCAAGTTTCCTTTGTTTTGCGGATGAGGTATTTTACATGGAGGAAAAGTAGAAGAATCCGCTTCAGAGAGAGAGAGAAGTGGGGGGCAGTTGCATGACATTATTTTTGGATGAAATGCTGGATTTTTGAAGAGAAACACCACAGCAAGTAGATCCCCATCAGCCGTTCACTCTCCAGATCGCTTCACAGCACAGCTACTTAAATCTGAGAACAAACTTTTTATTTTTTGGCAAATGGGAACTGGTTACATAGGGATTTGAGCCCATTTTGAAATTCTGATGTTTTGTGGATCGAAAAGTTGCACTTAATTACTTTCAGACCCTTCTGAATTTACATTTTAAATTGTACATTTACCTATTTGTAGGGAGGCAGGCATATTGTTGAGAGGAAGGCATTTTTAGACCTTTGGAGCTTCACATGTTGAAATAGGAAGGATGCTGTTTTTCAAACTTGGCAACTTTAAAATGTGTGGCCTTCCAATCTCAGAATTCCCCACCCAGTGAAAACTCACACATCTTTAAGTTGACAATTTTGAAAAACACCACATTAGAACATGTTTTTTTTAATGATTCACACTAATTCAGGGGTATCCAACCTTGGCAATTTTAAAACTTGCCAACTTTAACTCCCAGAATTCCCCAGCCAGCCATGAGAATTCTGGGAATTGAAGTTCGTAAGTCTTAGTTGCCAGAGTTGGACACCCCTGCACTCAGTCATAAAATCCAGTTTCACAAACTGCCGCGGCTGAGTTTACACAATATATTAAGCCAAAACAAACAAATAAAAAAAGCACATTATGGTGGAATGGGAAGCCGCAGGCAGCTCAAAATAGTGAAAAAGACAACTGCAGCTATGTGAGAGAAGCCCCCGTGCTTTTTTTACATCTGTGGTGCATAAAATGGAGCGGGGCTTCAGTGAGGCAGCTGCAGCCGCCATCTTGAATGACACTTGTAAGTGAGACAATAGGAGCATGATTTGGCCAAGAGTCCCCAAAGAGAAGGTTCCAGGGACTACATCCTACCGAGAAAGTCAGTTCACGCTTGCAAAATGTGGAAAATCCTGAAATGTCCAGGAGCTAAAACAATAAAAAGTAAACAAGGTCTGAAATTCCAAGGATGGTTTTATGGTGTCTGCAACAGAGAAGGCAACTGCTGAAAAAAATGTGTGTGGTCTCACACACATTGCAGCATTGTTGTGATGAGGAACCAACGCCATGGTGGGCTTGCTACTTGTTTCATATTTCAAGCAAGCCTATTTTAGCAAAAAAAAAAAAAAACCTTTTAAAAAAATTGTAAACTCTAAATTAAAATGACTGTTTTGTAATTAATAAGGAACCAAGATTCCTCGAATCAGTGCTGCTTTAATCTACTCCTTATTCTGGGATATTATTCATACTAAGTTATTCAAGGGAAGCACAATGGAGATTAAGGCAGTAAGTCACCAGGGCTAAGAAAGTCTCATTATTTTCCGTGGCCTTCTTCATTTGAATGCCAGTCATCAGCTGGGAAAACAACTCATTTAGAAAGATGGTATATAAATGACATAAATAGATGCGATAATGTCATCTCATAAAATTAGACTTAGTTTTGAGTACTCATAGTCCTCTAATTCAGGGATCTCCAAACTTGGTACTTTTAAGACTTGTGGACTTCGACTCTGGGAGTTGAAATCCACAAGTCTTAAAGGGACCAAGGTTGGAGACCCCTGCTCTAATTCAAACATCCCCCCCTTCCAATTTGAAGCCGTTTGGGTAACAAGCCAAAGTCAGTGTGAAAATTACATTGAATTGAGTACTCCAGCAATTGCTGAGTATGTTTTCCAAATGTGTTTCCCATGATATTTAAAATTGCATTAGATCAATGGTTCCTTTTCTAACTTGTGTTGGAGGGAACTGTAAGCAAAGGTTTAGCATCAGTGACGTCAACGCCCTATTCGTGATTCATTTGGGTGGACAGTTTTTGAAGAAATTAAACACATCTGCTGACCAGCCAAATACAGTTCCATTCTATTTGCATTTATCAGTACAGCCTCCAGTGTCATGTGGGGACAAAACTACTTTAAGAATGATGTAAATGAACTGGATCAAATTGTGAGAATTAAGGGCATTGGACTGGCCACTGATTTTTACAAGGAGCAGTTTAAGGAATTTAGAATTTTTACTCTGGAGAAATGTCAAGTACCTGAAGAAGTATCATATGAAAGATCGAAAGCTTTTTGGCATCATCTTAAGAGTACAGGTCACCAAATTTAAAAAGTGCAGGACATAGTCAAAACCAATCCTTCCACCACCACTCCATCATCACCAACATCTTGCCAGAATCAATGAAGCTTCTTGGGTGAGAATCTAAACACCTTCAAGGAAAAACAGAGAACATCCAGTTGCCTATTGAAAAAAACACCTTTGAGACAACCATGACCTGGACCAGGGGTCCCCAACCTTTCGGACCTCAGGGACCACAAAGTTCATAATTTTAAATCCCGTGGACCACTAATATGATCTGCCTAATGACTGGCTGGATGGGCGTGGCTAGATGGTCACATGACTGGGTGGGCATGGCCAACTCCTCACCTCCCTGCCCAGGCTCCTTAGGGCCCCAACAGGAAGCAGTTGTCGGAGCTAAGCAGCTACCACGAGAAAGAATTGGCAAAATAGCTCAGTTCAAATTGGATCTGATCGGGAAGGAGGCTTAGCAGAAGCATCTCACTGAGGACTATGGCCAGAGGGAAGACCTGCGGGAGTGCAAGGCCAGGTACTGGCGCCTGGAGGCTCAGCGGGCTGAGATGGTCAGCGAGTTCCAGGCCATGAGGCAGTCCCACTGGAACAAGGCCCTCAGGCTCTTCGCCACCAGCGGCACTTCCCTCCAGCCTTTGCCCAAAGCCTCACACCAGGAGGCCGAAGCAGACCCTAAATCGGAATTTTTGCTCCCCTCCAACCCACACAAAAAGACCTCAAAAGGGAAGACTCTCTGCAGCAACACAAACATTCATTGCATGTATCCATCCCAGGAGCCATAGTTTGAGGACCCCTGATTTAGTGCAATATAAAAAATACAAATTATTTTTTTGCGGACCACCAAAATTTTCTCGCGGACCACCAGTTGGTAGCCGCTGACCTGGACAACTGAGAATCTCCATAGACACGACACCAAGTTAAGTTAGGGGAAAGCAGACCCCAGACAAGTGCTAAGAAGCATGCTAGCTGGGGAATTTTGGGAGGTGAAGTCCATATATCTTAAAATAGATGCACGGTCTCCGTTCCTGGGAAGACTCAGGAAACCAGGGTCTGCATTTTACGGGAGGTAACCAGACATGGACCCTAGCAGAAAACCAAGGGGCTTTGCCAGCCAGCCTCTGCCTGTCAGTTCAATCACTCCAGTGCTAAACAGATTGTGTTAAATTCTCGCCGACTCAGTCTAAGTATCAATTTGTGCTATGGGAATATGGATCTGCTCCAACTAGATCTATAATTATACCACGGCACTAAAGAGGCAGGCTGGCACATTGTGCCCAGGGGGTTTTCATACAGGCAGGTCTTCTTGTTTACAAGCTTGATCTCAGGTCACTCATGGCAAGAATTCCCTTTTCTTTAGCTCTGCTTTTGCCCAAATAGATGCCTTCCTCTATTTTGGAGAAAGAGAAACATGTGGTACAGCGAGACCCTGTAGAAATTAGCTGATGCTGGAAGCCAACATTCGCTCCTAATTTCCCCTGTTATTTTCTCATTTCTGGGATGCTCTGTTTTAAGCACAAGGCTAAATTTGTGCTTAATGAGGATTTGATAGGATTGTATATTTAATAATGGCTGTAACTGGTAAATCAATTCTACAAAGACGTGATTCCAACCTTCAGCCAGACCATTTTGATCATTCATAAGCTGATCAAAACTGATTTGTTAAAAGCAAAGCTGAAATGCTACCGGTTTGCTCCGGTTCAAACGAACCGGTAGTAAAAAATACTTTTAAAAGATTAAAAAAAGAGGTTCCAACGACCTTTTTAAAAACTTTTTTAAAGCATCTTTTCCTTTTTTAAAGCATCTTACCTATTCGCCCAAACCGGTATTAAAAAAATACTTTAAAAAAGTAAAAAAAAAAGTTGGTCATGCCCACCCAGTCACATGACCCCCCCCCCAAGCCATGCTCACTCAGATACGCCCACAGAACCGGTATGGAGTCTTCTTTCAAATGTACAACTTTTCTTTCTTTTTATGCAAAAGTCTTCCTTCTTTTTTGGAAGCCTCAGATCATTTGAACTTGATGCTTGGAATAGTTTCTTGACCGAAAATATGTCCACATCTTTCTAAGCAAGTTGGCATGACTTCACCATAAAAATATTATGTAGCTGTCTCTAAATGCCTCTAAAATTGCATTACTTCTCCATTTAGGACCAGAATTGAGCCCGAAAGCAAGAAGTTGTTAAAGGAGACTTTTACAAAATTTCATGTCACAGTTGTTAAGTGAATCATTGCAGTGGCTAAATTAGTAATACAATTGTTAAGCGAATCTGGCTTCCCTCATTGACTTTGCTTGTCAGAAGATCACAAAAAGGGATCACACGACCCCAGGACACTGCAACCATCATAAGTACAGGCCAGTTTCCAAGCATCCGAACTTTGATCACGTAACCATGGGGATGCGGTCATAAGCATGAAAAATGGTCAAAAATCACTTTTTTCATTGCCGTTGTAACTTTGAACAGTCACTAAACCAGTGGTTCCCAACCAGTGTGCCGCGGCACTAAGGGGTGCCGTGAGATCTTTTGAGGGTGCCGGGAACTTTTGAGCTACGGAGATTTTAAATATCTATTTCCTTATAAGGGTGCCGGGAACTTTTGAAAGGCTTTCCAAGGGTGCCTCAAACAAGAAAAGGTTGTGCCTCAAACAAGAAAAGGTTGGGAACCACTGCACTAAACAAATGATTGTAAGTCAATGGCTGCCTTTATGTCATTGGTTCCCTTTCTTATTTGCGTTGGAGGCCTTGTCAGCACAACGCGTAGTATCAGTGATATCAATGGCCCATTTGTGATTCATTTCGACGCACAATTTCTGAAGGAATTATTATTATTATTATTATTATTATTATTATTATTATTATTATTATTATTATTATTATTATTATTATTATTATTATTATTTATTAAATTTTTATACCGCCCTTCTCCCGAAGGACTCAGGGCGGTGTACAGCCAAAAATAAAACACAAATATATACAATTAAAACAACATTTAAAACATAGCAGATTATAAAGGCTGATAATTTAAAAATTTAGATTTAAAATTTAAAATTTAAAATATTAACAGAACCCCAGATTTAAAATTCAACACTATTATGCCAGTCCCGCTTGAATAAATAAGTGTGTTTTAAGCTCACGACGGAAGGTCCGAAGATCAGGCACTTGACGTAGGCCGGGGGAAGTTCATTCCAGAGCGTCGCTGCCCCCACAGAGAAGGCCCTACTCCTGGGGGCCGCCAGCCGACACTGTTTGGCGGACGGCACCCTGAGGAGACCCTCTCTGTGAGAGCGTACGGGTCGGTGGGAGGCAAAGGGTAACAGCAGGCGGTCTCGTAAGTACCCGGGTCCTAAGCCATGGAGCGCTTTAAAGGTGGTAACCAAATTAAACACATCTGCTGACCACCAAAAATACAATTCCGTTCCATTTGCACTGATCAGATAACACTTGGAGTACAGCCTCCAGCCTCCTTCAACCACATTTTAAATGAACTGGAGCAAATAGCCCGAAGGACGTTATCAAGGGCATGGACTGGAAATTAATTTTTACAAGGAGCCGTTTAAGGAATTTGGATTTCTTACTCTGGAAAAGAATCAAGTGCCTAAAGAAGCATCATATGGAAGACCAGAACCTTTCTGCCTCATCTTAAGAGTACAAGTAGTCCTCGACTCTTATGACCACAATAGAATTTATGTTACTAAGTGAAAATTTTGTTAAGTGAGTTTTGCCCCATTTTAGGACTTTTCTTGCCACAGTTGTTAAGTGAATTACTGCAGTTGTTAAATTAGTGACACAGTTGCTAAGTGAATCTGGCTTCCCTCATTGACTTTGCTTATAAGGAGGTCTCAAAAGTTGGTCACATGACCCTGGGACACTGCAACCGTCATAAATATGAACCAGTTGTCAAGCATCCATTAATGTAAATCACGTGACCATGGGGATGGTGCAATGGTCATAAGTGTGAAAAATGGTCATACGTCACTTTTTTTCAGCGATGTAACTTTGAATGGTCACTAAATGAACTGTTGTAAGTCAAGGACTACCTGTACAGGAATTAAGTAATGGGAATGCACATTCCAGACAAGCTCTACAAAAATCTTCCAAATAAGAGTTGTTGGGTAGTTCAATCAATTGCGTTAGACATGGTGACTGCCATTCTGCTGGATGTGACAAAGCTACATGGACCTTTGTTTGGGATCCTTTTGTCTGAATTCCTGCACTGAGCAGAATGTTGGATCTAGAACCTAGAGCCGTGATGGTGAACCTATGGCACAAGTGCCACAGGTTGTATGCGGAGCCATATTGGGCACGTGAGCTCAGCTCGGGCCTTTTGGGCCCACTGGAAGTCGGGAACACAGGCTGTTTCTGGCCTACAGAGGGCCTCCGGGACAGGTAGGGAAGGCCCGTTTTTTGCTCTTCCCAGGCTCTAGAGCCTTGCTAGGAGCCTGGGGAGGGCGAAAGTAGCCTTCCCCACCCCCCGGAGACCCTCCAGAGGCCAGAAATGGCCCGTTTGCCAACTTCTGATGGGACTGGAAGGCCCATTTTTTGCTCTCCCCAGGCTCCAAAGCCTTTCTGGGAGCCTGGGGAGGGCGAAAAACGGGCCTACTGGGCTGACTGTGCCATTGCCTGCCAAAAGCGTGGGGAGCATGGGAGTGTCACACACATGCACGAGGGGCCACATAGAATTATGGGTGTGGCACGCATGTGTGCAACCCCCCCCCCCCCAACTCCCCACACTTTTGGCACGTGATGACAAAAAGATTAGCCGTCACTGACCTAGAGCCTAGAGCAGGAGTCTCCAACCTTGGCAATTTTAAGACTTGTGGACTTCAACTCCCAGAATTCCTCAGCCAGCAAAGCTTTTGAGATAAACCAGACAGAAAAACAAAACCATGAGTACTAATGCCACTTTTATTGTAAGGCTGCAGTAACAAGATTTTATTTGTTTGTTTGTTTAATTATTTCATTACTGAGTTCATTAAATTCTGCAACTCTGGAAGTTGAAGTCCACAAGTCTTAAAGTTGCCAAGATTGGAGATCCCTGGCCTAGAGAAAGGTGGTTTCTCAACCATCGACAGCTTGAAGAAAGTCTGAATTCACCAGCCAGCAAGGGAATTAAAGACAATACGTCTTCAAGTTGCCAAGGTTGAGAAACACTGACCTAGAGACTTCCTTTCCATGCTCTGCTTCTGAGATTCTATGATCGCTCAGCAATCAGACGCATCTTGGTTTTTTTGTTCACAAAAGTGTTTTTTAAAAGATTAATACGTTGTGTAATATTTTTTTTAAAAATGGCTTCACTTCCTATGGCGAGCTGCCAGACATGCTGTTGCAAAACTGGAAAAGTACATCTCGCTTTGAACGTGTGGAAAATTGCATTAGCTGAGAAATTGGACATAAGAGCAAAGAGCTTTGAAGACTCTTACAAATAAAAACAGTTTGTACTCATCAAGTCAGTTGACAATATGATTTTTTTTTCCCCCTGCAACAAATGTCTTTCGTCTGTACAAATATATTTGTGGATAGAAATCTCAAATATGGATAAATTTCTCCTTATAATTAAAATCTCCATCCAATCTGGAGCTATTTCCCTCCTTTCTAAGGAATATTAAGAGGCAAAATGGCTGCTGAGATTGTAAATCTTAAGAAATCAATATTGGAATACAGGTAGTCCTCAACTTACAACCATCCATTTAGCAATTGTTTGAAGTTACAATCACCATCTTCTTTTAACAACCCCATAATCCCTTGTGGGGGTGGAGTCTAGGCAACTGAATGGAGCTGAGTGTTTACTGGCCGGATGCCCTTCCTGTCACCAATGCAGAGTTTTATTCAGCAGATATATTCTCATTGTGCCCAGAGAGAGAAATATCTGCCTCTACTTAGGATCGAACCCACAGCCTCCTGACTGTGATGCAGGAGCTCCACCTCTAGGCCACCGTACCACTCCAATTGTTTGAAGTTACAATGGCATCATAAAAGTGACTTACGGTCGTATTTACGATTGTTGAGCTCAGTAATCGGCATATATTTATGATGACTGCAGGATCCCAGCGTCATGTGATTGCCATTTGTAACCTTCCCAGTAGCTTCCAACAAGCAAAATCAATGGGAAAAGCAGGTTTCCCTGAATAATTGCATGAGTCGCTTAACAACCATAGCAAAGATTGGGCAACAGAAAATCTGCTATGGCCATAAGTCGGGGACAACTCATATCCTAAAAAAAAACACTTGAACAGTTAGTAGTTAAACGTGTTGAGGGAGTATAAGAATATGAGATTATAGTAGAAAGAAAGAAAGAAAGAAAGAAAGAAAGAAAGAAAGAAAGAAAGAAAGAAAGAAAGAAAGAAAGAAAGAAAGAAAGAAAGAAAGAAAGAAAGGTTAAGAGTGACTGGTTGCATTTTCCTTTTCTCATAATTTTAGAATATAGGATTATCCCACACCTGATTAGATGTAGATGCAAGACTGATCCTTACACAATTTCTTCATGGAATTTGCTGATTCAAGATATGGCATTGGGCTAACAGCTTAGATGCATTCAAAGGAGGGAGAGACAATATCTATTTATTTATATTCCGAATGCTTGAATACTTCTTGCAAAATACAATGTAAGATTATGAAATGAATACAAGATTAAGAGCAAGGCAAAGCAGCCTCACAACAAAGCCACAAGCGACCGTGTGAAAAATTCAATCCTGAGGCACTATTAATAAGGAGACTCTCCCACCATCATCTTGCCTGCCTGTCTCACCTGATGGTATACTTTGAAAGTCTTTAAAGTAGGCCTAGCCAGGTACACCTGAAAAAAGGTATCTCAGAACACTTAATAAGAACAGGTGTATCTACAGTGAAAAAAAATGACGATGGAGGCCACATGTTTGTCTATGTAGACAGGATCTTTGGTATTGGCCACCACTTTGATTCTCTTTCTTTCTTGGTTGAGTGACCATCACTGGCACTTTCTTCCCTTTTCGGGTCCCTTAAAATTTTCTTCTTGAGCTGGAAGACTCTTCACATTTTCATCTTCAGCACAGAAGGCTGGAAATGACATGGGAGACTTCATCAATTGAAAGTCCACAAAGCATGCATCCCCTGGCTAGCTACAAACATAGCAGCTTCATGGTTCTTATTAATCTTGTGGAAGAAGGATGGGTTAACATGTTAGTGTAAATCCAGTGTCTAGAGTTCAATGCAGCATGCAAAACCAAAAATATAAGCTAATTCAGTAACCAGGCGAGATACGACAGACGGGCAGACAGACAGACAGACACAGTAGACAGATAGGCAGGCAGGGTAGGGCAGGGCGATAGATAGATAGATGATAGATAGATATAGATAGATAGATAGATAGATAGATAGATAGATAGATAGATAGATAGATAGATAGATAGATAGATAGACAAGAGAGAGGTGATAGACTGTGAGTGGACAGGTGGATGTATATAAATATGTACACACACACACACACACATATACAGAGGGAGAGAGGGAGGGAGGGAAGGAAGGAAGGAGAGACATGGGTTGATAAATGGATGGTTGGAGATAGATGGATAGATAGATAGATAGATAGATAGATAGATAGATAGATAGATAGATAGATAGATAGATAGATAGATAGATAGATAGAAGAGAGATGACTGTGGGTGGATAGATGGATGGATAGATGAATATTAGTTGTAAAATTTATTGGCAGTCCATCTTATCACAGGGTAAGATAGATGATAAATGAGAGAGAGAGACAGACGGACAGACAGATGGAATCTCTGCTGTCAATATCTAGTTTGATGTGACTCTATCCCAAGCACACACTGGACTTTCATTGTATCACTGCTTCCTTCCTGGGTCCTCATCAGCTCTCCTATCCTCCAGCAGAATTAGCTGGCTAGGTAGACTCTGGGAAGGCAGAGTCCCCTTGGGCTATTGGATTCCAGTCATCAAACTGGTTTCTGCTTGCTTCCTCTTCCAGAATGTCTTCCATTCCCCTAGGCCAGAGGTCTTCAAACTTGGCAGCTTTAAGACTTGTGGACTTCAACTCCCAGAATTCTGGGAATTGAAGTCCACAAGTCTTAAAGCAGCCAAGTTTGGGGGGGCCCTGCCCTAGGGAAACTCACAGCTTCTTCAAAGGTGGAGGTGAGATGAGCAGAGACAAATGTTGCAATAACACCCTGAAATAAATGCCATTGCAATGGAATTCATTGTGTTTGATGCTGATGGTGATTTGGGGTGGCCTCTTTCATTCCCTTTGTGGGGGTGGGGCCTTCAAGTCAGAATTGACTTCTGGCAACCATATGAACAAATCCACGCCTAAAGTGGCATTTTCAAAGGGGTTTCTCCCTAGGGCTGGTTAGGGCTACCAATCTGGGGCTGGAAAAAACGTGGGTTTTTCTACTAGATGGTAGAAAAGAAGGTGGGTTTTTCTGTACAATCTCTCTCCGCTGATCATCTAGAGCAGGGGTCCCCAAACTTGGCAGCCGTAAGACTTGTGGACTTCAACTCCCAAAATTCTCCAGCCAGCTATTCTGGCTCTCAGAATTCTGGGAGTTGAAGTCCACAAGTCTTAAAGCTGCCAAATTTGAAGACCTCTGATCTAGAGTTTTGCAGTACAGATTTGATAATATTGATAGAAGAGAATATGTGTAATTCAAGGTTGAACTGTGAGTTCCTTGGTGCTCTCTGAGCTTGGTTGTTTTCTTGCAGAAATGTCAGGACCCAACTAGGTAACAACTTCAGTACCGTACTAGAAGGGAGTGGCATTTGCACTCTATTTATTTATATACAAGTGTACTGATGATATTACCTAGCTCGGTCATGAAACGTCTGCAAGCAAACAACCAAAGTCAAAGAGCTCCAAGGATCCCACCCATTTGATACTCCTAAATGTCCCTATTTTTCTATCTCCTAATTGAAACCACCTTTGATTTAAAACACTGTTCACTCCAAATCCAGTTTAAGACTGAAATTGTGTGTGTGTGTGTGTGTGTGTGTGTGTGTGTGTGTGTATCACTACATTGTATACCTCTATATCAGAAGGAAGAATAACCCAGCTGCTCAGCCTTTTGTCTGTGTTTGTAAGCAAAAAATGGACTTGTCCATATATTCCAATTTCTACCTATTTCATTTGCTGTTCCACTCCTGCCAGTTTCCAAAATGCTTTCATGACACCATCATTATTATTATTATTATTATTATTATCATCATCATCATCATCATCATCATCATCTTCATCATCATCTTTATTCATTAAACATAAAACTTGGTCAACTGAAAATTCAAAAAGGCATCACAAATACCATTGACTGGTGCTGATGGTTGATACGGGTTACTGCCAGCGTCCTAGGTATCAACCAAGTACCTTAAGATGTACGGTGTTCCAAGTAGCACAGTTTTTTGCAGTTCTGCTGGTGTTATTGCAGGAAGCTACAATTTGTCGATGTACCTTATAAAATTCTTGGACATGGTACCAAATTACCCGAGGACAATGGATATCACTGTTAGATGGTTCATTCGTAGCCGTGTAGTTTCGATGGCCAGGTCGCAATATTTCATGATTTTTTCTAGTTCTTTTTCTTCGACTCTGGCATCTCCTGGTACCGCAATGTCAATAAATTGTACGTTTTGGTTTTCTACAACTGTGATAGCTGGCATGTTGTGTTCTAAGTGACGATCCGTTCTGTATTCTAAAGTCCCACAAGATCTTCACCTTCTCATTTTCTATAACTTTTTCCACTTTATGTTCCCATGACTTTTTGGATACAGGCAAGTCGTATTTTTTATATAATGACCAGTGGATTAATTTAGCAACTCGGCCGTGTCTAGCTTTGTAATCAGTTTGTGCAATTTTGCTGCATTCACATATTAAATGTGAAAAAGTTTCGATTTTGTTGTTGCAAAGTCAGCAGTTTGGATTGTGGGTGGATTTTTGTATCTATAATAATAATAATAATAATAATAATAATAATAACAACAACAACAACAACAACAACAACACAACAACAACAACAACAACAACAACAAGTTGGAAGGGACCTTGGAGGTCTTCTAGTCCAACCCCCTGCCCAGGCAGGAAACCCTACACTATTTCAGACAAATGACTATCCAACATTTTCTTAAAAATTTCCAGTGTTGGAGCATTCACAACTTCTGCAGGCAAGTTGTTCCACTGATTAATTGTTCTAACTTATTATTATTATTATTATTTTATTTACACAAAATGACAGTATACACAGCAAACGAGATAACTATGCTGGATTTCGTATCACAGATCACTAGTCGAACTCTTCCCAAGCGTTTAGGACTGTGTGATGTATCGGCGAATTATGCGAGCAGATCCCAGTAAGGTGGCCTTCTGCAGCTGACCAATGGTGATCTTGTCAGCGCCAATTGCTTTTAAGTGCTTGCCTAGGTCTTTAGGCACAGCTCCCAGTGTGCTGAGTACCACTGGAACCACCTGCACTGGTTTATGCCAGAGTCCCTGCATCGATTCTCAAATCTTGATATCTGGTGACTTTTTCAAGTTGTTTCTCATCAATTCTGCTGTCACCAGGTATAGCAATGTTGACTATCCACACTTCTTTCTTTTCCACGATCATGATATCCAGGGTATTGTGTTCCAAAACTTTATCAGTATTATGATTATGATTATGATTATGATTATGATTATTATTATTATTATTATTATTATTATTATTATTATTATTATTATTATTATTATTATTATTATTATTATTATTATTATTATGTAGGCAAATTTGACCTGACATTCTGTAACAAGCAATTTTTCTCCATGATATAAAGGGTTTTTTTCCTCTCGCATACTTTACTGTGCATATTCTGTGCACATTATTGTCCCTTTTTCAAGAAAAGGCACCACAAAATTCAGAGAATCATGGGAATTAAAAGCGTTTGGTTTGTATATTGATTCAAGAAGTGTGAGTGTAAATTTGCACTGGAATTGGCAAAAAAAAAAAAGTCTTCCCTCATTTCTGATGCTAAAAAATTTAGCCTAAATTCTTTAGGCTAAGAAGAGCAAGCAAAACTACAGACACGTCCAATTGGCAAACATGCTTAGCTTTTAAAAATTATGTTCCTTTAAACAAACACTCTTCAGATCTTGGATACAGTTCTTTACTCTAGCCAAAGAGCAAAATGAATTTGTTTTCTACATAATCATGACTTTTGACAAGAAATTGGACCGCACTGTGATTACAACTAAATGTTCCGGTCTTGTAAAAAAGAATAATAATAAGTCAATAATGGCTGAAATGTATTTTCTCTGTGTTATCTTGGCATATGAATACAAAAAAAAAAGGAGAAAAAAAAAGACAAATAGTTGCATGAAATGAATGAGTAAAACCCACACTGTGTACCAAGCTGGTATTTCTTATTCAGCAGTATTTAATGAAAAGCCTGTTATGTTCTAATTAAAGCAAAACCAAAAACCAGAAACCAAATAACCAATCGTTACGGTTTTTACTGTTCGTCTTGCTTTTTTCCCCTTCTGCATCTTTTTTTCTAAAAGAACAATTTTAATCTAAAATTTTTGTTTTAATCTAAAAGAACAATTTTTCTTGGAAAATATAATGTAGTCTGCTGGCAGCTCACTAACTACGGCTGCATTTTATTTATCTCTCCTTTCAACCTCCATCATGTAAGGATGCATTTAAAAAAATAAGGATCACTGTTATGCTTACGATGTGACATATTGACTTTGGCAACTCTCTGGAATGGAAAACGGGAGTTGAGTTCACACAACGCATTTAGCCAGATGAGTCCTACACCTAAGCAGCTGCCTTTATGTAACGGGTGAAAAATATCCCATTAATTTCAACCTTTTACATTTATTTCTGAATTTCTCTTATCCTTTACCAAGTATACAACTTTGGATGGTGCACAGCAGGAAAAAATAAACAGTTCACCAATACAATAGTCAACTAATTAAAAAGCCAAATGAAACAGATAGTTACTAGTTTTCCCAGATTGTCTAAATCCAATTAAAAATAAACCAGCCAATGGATGAATGCAGAGTTCATAGGATTGCATAGAGCCAGAAAATTGGTCAGTTCCTTCACCTTCTCTAATTCCAATATGGGGGAACCATGGAGTTCCCAGTTGCTACTGGACTACAGCTTTCATCATCTCAACCTAGCTAGACTGAATGGAGATGATAGGAGAATTGTTGTCCAATTGGCAACTTGAGGAGGTGTGGACTTCAATTCCCAGAATCCCCCTCCCCACTAGCCATGTCATCCTCAAGTTGCCATGGTTGACAGACACTGGCTTAAAGGGATGGCCTGTTTCACCAAAGAAGACAATAAAAGTCTGATCCACAACTACTAAGCTGTTGTGACCCAGGCCCAAGTAGGTAGTAGGAAACTCACTCAGTGTAAAAACAAACAAACTTTATTAGAACAGCTGAGAATTAACTCATTCTCAGCGTAGTCCAACTAAATTAAAGCAAATTCCTCCCAACACAATTCCTCAGTCCTATCACCAACCTTGGTCCAATTAGGCAAACTGCCAAAGGCCTTTCTTGGCAAAAGTTCAGAAGACACTGATACAAAACAAATGCAACAAGACAAAGCTACCAACATTTGTTTTCCAGCAAAGAGCCCAAACGTCGTTGCTGGTCTTTTAAGCCTTATGGGAGAGGCCAATCATCTCTTGGCCCTACTCCCAAGTCATCCTCTTTGCTTGAGCTGCTCTTGCCTTCTGGCAGCTCTTCTCATGCATGCATTAGGAACAGGCTCCTCCTGTTCCTCTGCCTCACTACTGTCAGCCTCTGAAGGCTCTGGAGTCCGCACCTCACTCCCCGATGGCCCTGGCCTCACCTCAGCCTCTGACGCAGAGCCCTCATCCGGGCCTTCCCCAGCCTCCAGGACTGGCCCATGTTCTTCCTCAGCCTCATCGCTGTCTGACTCCATTGCCAGCTCCACAGGCTGCTGGCAGACCACAACACAAGCCCCATTTTTATTCTAACCTAATATGTTGTGCCAGCTACTCAAAAGCTGCACCGTCCTTAAAGTCACAGATAGTTTTGAACAAGCATGGACACATGGAGGATTGTCTGCAATCCCTTAAATGAGAAATATATTTTTTTCCTGGGAGAAGGCAGATGGCTTTCAAATCCAAAATGTGCCATGACCATGTCAAATACCAGCTTCTCTTTCTAAACAGGGAAGAACCAACAAGCACAGCCGGAATATCAGTTACTCCTCAGAATTCTTGAACACCCCCAAGCCACCCCAAAAGATGGCCCCAAGTGATGATTGTCAAGATAACACCTTGTGATAAGATGGGTGGCAAACAAATTTAATAAAGAAATACCATATTTTTCGGTGTATAAGACGCACCTTTTCCCCCCAAAAAAGAGGGTGAAAATCTGGGTGCGTCTTATACTCCGAATGTAGCCCCACCCAGCTTCTCAAACGGAAGTTTCAGAGGCTGAAAAAAGTATCAGAAACGAAGCTTTAGAAAAGAAACCCCCAAACAGAGCTTCGGAGGCTTTCTTTCCGAAGTTGTTTCGGAGGCTTTCAGAGGCAGAAAAAAAAGTTTTTTCTAAAACAGAGTTTCAGAAGTTTCAGAGGCAGAAAAAAAAGCAAAAAAAAAAGCAAAGCAAAGAGTTCACAACTAAGGAACTTGTTGCTAAAATTCAACTCTGGGAACAACTGATTGGGGGTATTCTGGGAGGCTGATCTACCTGTCAATCAGCTTTTTTCTTATTTTTCTCCCCAAAAACTAAGGTGCATCTTATATTCCAAAAAATACAGTAAATTACCCAAGGAGGAAAATAAATATTTGATGGTTCATTGTCAGGTACAAAGAATTCAGGACCATTCGTAAGGCTGCAGCCTAGCAGATTTATTCAAGCCTATACACAAGAATCTAGTCAACTAAAGCTCAACATTAAATTGGCACCAGAGAAAGGTCAACTGAATTCAGGAGAGGTTGGACTTGGATCTCTTGTGGCAATGCAAGGACTCTAAACTGATGACGTCTTTAACTCCCCTCTCCTGCTCTGCCTGATTTTCTCGTACATTTAGTCCACTTTAGCCTTCTGCATCAAGGAGTCTCCTTTCAAGAAGATGCCCAGAGCAGCTCCTACACGCCAAGATTCTCTTAAGAATGTTAGCACTTGATTCTTCAGATATTTGGGAAGAGTTTGGCCATGGGATCTGATTTTTTTTCCACTGCTGTCAGCTGATAATCATGGATGTCAAAGAGCTAAAGCCGAGGAGAAGTTGCATCAATGGCATTTATTTTAATGTTAATGGCATTTTAATGTGCTGTAACTGAAATCAAATCACATTTGATTTTCACTCTGGTCTTGGCATCTACTTTGCTCTGATCCAATTTTCTTTGAAGATGCAGCCACTGGCATATTTCTTAAACACTCGTTTTTAAACTTCTAGGAGTGGACTCTGTCTCTTTCTGTCTGTCAGGCCTATCTGTCTATCTTTCGGAAAGAGCGGGAGGGAGGGAGGGAGGGAGGGAGGGAGGGAGGGAGAAAGAGAAACACACATATGGCATCATACCCACCACGAAGCAATGAATTCAAATCTCAAAGAACATGACTGAAAGCAAGTAATTCATCTTTCGGTTAGAGATATTTACCTTTCCCAAATGCCTAAGTCTGATCCAACTCAAACCCAGCACATTTGGAGGCCACGCAGTTGAGGTAATTCCAGTTTTGAAGAGTCACCAAAAAAAACCGCCTGTCTCTGCCATTCGCCTGTCTCCTGTGAAAATCTCTTGCATTGACTGCTTAAGTCAGCGTCTCTCAGTCTTGGCTACTTTGCAATATATGGACTTCAGCTCCTAGAATTCCCTGGCAAGCATGCCTGAGGAATTCTGGGAGTTGAAGTCCATGCTGACTGTGAACTTCTGGGAGTTGAAGTCCAGATTCCTGAGGTTGACTGCCGGAAGGGATGTGCAGATTCCCCCTTATGCTGTAAAGATCAGTATTCTTTACACACACAAAAATTAGATGTTAGAAAGCATGTATTTCATTCATGCAGTTGCTGACCTTGAAAGGCTGGGAAATGAGGGCAACCGAAAGATGTTGGTTTAAAGTTCCCCCACTTCTCAACCCCTCTCAGAATCAGAGACCTTAAAGGCAGGGGTGAAATCCAGCAGGTTCTGACAGGTTCTGGAGAACTGGTAGCGGAAATTTTGAGCAGTTCGGAGAACTGGCAAATACCACCTCTGACTGGCCCCGCCCCCCATCTATTCTCTGCCTCCCAAGTCCCAGCTGATCGGGAGGAAATGGGGATTTTGCAGTATCCTTCCCCTGGAGTGGGGTGGGAATGGGGATTTTGCAGTATCCTTCCCCTGCCAGGCCCACCAAGCCACACCCACAGAACTGATAGTGAAAAAAATTTGAATTCCACCACTGCTTAAAGACCTTTCATTTGCATAATAACAGAGGCAGCTGATTAAATATAAACAACCCAGAATCTTCAAGCAAGGCCACCGATAAATCCATTTTGTTCCCTAAAGAGAAAGGGCCACAAGGCTGGGTTCATGTAATATGCTGGATGAGACTGAGATCCATGACTAAGGTTAATTAACAGTTACTATAGTTAGTTTTTCTGACTTGGGTGGATCCAGGTCATTTGGTTAGTTTGTAGATAAAGACATTAGGCAATTGTGGAATCAGATTCAAAGTGGTATGGGAATATAGCATATCCTGCTTCCTATCAGCTTCATTCTTGCCATTGCTTTGATCTAAAAGAACTTTACAAAGTGCCTGGTGACTTGTGGTGAGTTATATTTCTGATATGGATAAGCATTACAGTGGTGGTTTCTCTCCTACTCTAATTCACCATTGTTGATATTATCATAATCCATGAATCTCCACAAAGATCATCGGTCACAAATCACTCTTGATGACGTTCCCTTCGCTTGGGCAAGTTGTCTGTAAGATGTCATTTGGCTCACGTGAAACGCAAAGAAAACTCTCACATTGCCACCTGACTAGTTTCAAAATCTAGACACAGGTTGGGACTTGGGATCTCCCAGAATTTCCCAACCAGAATGGCCACCGTTGAGAATTCTGGGGATTGAAGTCCATGCACCTGGCTATTTCTAGCTGGGAAACTGGGAAACTTTAAGCTGTGTGAAGATGAGGTTTGTTTTCCAGAGCATAACAGAGCAGCTGGAAAGAGATAGATGGATACTCACCCCACTTCTGCCCCTGAGAGGTGGCTCCAGCAGAACTTCGAAGTCCTTCAGAGCTGCCAAACTTGTTTGACCAGAGCAATGCAGTATAAAGAGCATCACCCAAAATGCTAGAGAATTCTTGGAGGCCCAGCACTCTGACACATCCGTGATCAACAGGTACATAGAGATAAACAACATCTACATACCATTCAAAAGAGACAATCAAAAAGCCAGAAAGGGAATAAATACGACTAAAACACTTCCTTATTAGCAGTCGACACCCAGATGAACGGAGATTAACACTAGACCTACAATCAAGAAGCAAACAAGAGAGAGAGAAGTTCCCTGAGGATGGACCCCAGCCCAAGTCCAAAAGCTTGGAAGGCTAAATCTCTGGTCTTGACCAACTCAGATTTGGTCTCACAACATTATCCTAGGACACATATATTTGCCCTCATTTAAAGCAAACAATACTCCAGGCAAGGAACTGCCAAACAAGCTAACCATAAACGACAGCCTAATCAAGGAACCACCAAATTCTCTCCCACCAACACTTACAGGGTAAGCCACTAGATAGAACATAAAACGAGAGCAAACCCTACTCTTACTAGCACTGATGATGTTATCTAGTTAGGTAAAGAAATGTACAAGGAAACCACCATGCTTAGAGCTCCAGCTTCTCTTTTGGATTTTTCTCACTGCCAGGTTGACCATTCTCAAGTCAACTCTACCAACACAAAATTAGCTGACCCTGTTTTCAATCCCTAGACAACACCTACAGGTAGTTCTCAATTTACAACCATTCATTTAGTGACTGTTCAGAGTTAAAAACGGCACTGAAAAAAAGTGACTTGCAACCAGCCCTTGCTCTTATGAGCCATGGTGCAGTGGTTAGAATGCAGTATTGCAGGCTACTTCTGCTGACTGTCAGCTGCCAGTAGTTTGCCAGTTTGATTCTCACCGGCTCGAGATTGACTCAGCCTTCCATCCAGTGGTGGGATTCAACCAGTTCGCACCACTTCGGGAGAACCGATGGTTAATTTTCTGAGCAGTTTGGTGAACTGGTTGTTGGAAGAAATCATTAGGGCAGAGAACTGGTTGTTAAATTATTTGAATCCCACCACTGCTTCCATCCTTCTGAGGTGGGTAAAATGAGGAGCCAGATTGTTGGGGGCAAGAGGCTGACACTCTAAACTGCTTAGAGAGGGCTGTAAAAGCACTGTGAAGCGGTATATAAGTCTAAGTGCTATTGCTATTATGACTATTACTGAATTTGGTAACTCCTCCAAACCAATAAAAACATCCCATATCAATTCACTCCTAGCATTGTGCTTTAGTTGTTTCAGGAAGAGTGGCTGAGCCTTGAGTAACGCTGTTGGAAACAAAGACACCAAAGGGTTGCCCTGCCAGGGGATTTTTTTATTTTTATTTTATTTATTTTGTCACAACGGTATATATAAGCATAAGCATGAAATAACTATATGACATATAAGCATATATGTAAGTATAAGCATGAAATAATTATACGAGTTGGATACGATCAAGGGGAACATTAGGACTGGAACGGTAGGCACGCTGGTGCTCTTATGCATCCCATCGTGCTACGGATGATGAGATGGGCAGACGTCAGCTCCAGGCTTCTTTTAAGGATGTGAAACACACCGTGATTAATGATTGGTGTTGCTCTGTTGGAAAAGCCAAGCTTCAGGGCAGAGAGAGTGTCTAACTGACCTGCCTTTCAGAGGTGGCACATTCAGTTAGGGTTGTGCCAAGCCTGAAGACAAATTGGAAAGCTCTCAAAGAAAAGCTGCAGAAATGATTAAAAACGTCTAGCAGGCATTGTCCTAGGAAGGAGGAGAGGAGGAATTTGGCCTAGAGGTGTGAAAGAAATGGGGGGGGGAGGGTTTGCAGGTCTGGGAAGAAAAGAGAAGCCCCATGAGGATGATGAGATGTTTAAACACGTGCCAGGAAGAAGAGCTGTCTATTGCCATCTCCACCGGGTGTCACAGGACACAGAGAGGGGGACTTAAATGATGTGGGGTGATGTGTTCAGGAGGGTCTGAAAAGGGAGGGCAGCAGCCTCTCTGTGGAACACTTGGAGACCTGAACTACAACGTGGCCGGGAAAATTAAAATTACTAAAAGGCCTCTGAGGCACAAACAGGGCAGAGAGGCAACTCACGAGACGGAGAGAAAGATCTTTGCGCTGTCAATACACTCCGTGGCACCTTCTTTGCAGGAGAGCAAAGCAAGCTGGAGAATATCTGGATCAGGTTGTACCTTTTCAACCGGAGGTACCCAAGTGTGGGAACTTTTAAGACCTGTGGACTTCAACTTCCCAGAATCCCCCCAGCCAGCATGAAATTGGAGTTGAAGGGTCTTAAAGTTGCCAAGGTTGAACGCCTCTGTTTTAGATATTCTTGGCTGCTGGTTTTAAAAAGGCCAAGTTCTCCAGTACTGAAGGCTGCAAATATATTACTGGAAGGGTTGCACGCCAAAGCAGGGGTCTCCAACTTTGGCAACTTTAAGACGTGTAGACTTCAACCCCCAGAATTCTGGGAGTTGAAGTCCACACGTCTTAAAGTTGCCAAGGTTGGAGACCCCTGATCCAAACGACACCAATTTCCCATCCCAAGAGGATGAATACAGGTAGTCCTCAACTTATGACCACAGTTGGGACCAGAATTCCCACTGATAAGCAAGGTGATTGTTAAATGAGTCGCAACAGGTTTTGCAACCGTTATTGCCATATAAACCAATTTCTGCCTTTGTTAAATGAATCATGTGGTTGTTAATCGAATCTACCTTCGCTCATAGACTTTGCCAGCTGAGAAGATCACAAATGGTGATCACATGATCCCAGGATTCTGCAACCATCATAAATATATGCCGATTGTCAAGCACCCACATGATTACATGACCATGGGGATGCCGTATCAGTCATAAGTACAAGAACCGGCAACAAAGCCCTTTTTTCCCCCCTGTATCCTTGTAACTTCGAATAGTTGCTGAATGAATAGTTGTAAGCAGGGGTGGGCTTCAAAAATTTTATCAAGGGGTGCTCTGCCCAGTTGCTGGGTGGGTGTGGCCATGGTGGGTGTGGCCTAGTCAGCCTCCTGCACCACAGTGGTTTTTTTGCTTCCCCAGGCTCCAAAAGCCCTCTGGAGGCCAGAAACGAGCCAGTTTCCGGCCTTCCTGAACTTCCAGTAGGCCCGTTTTTCGCCTTCCCTGAGCCTCCGTGCGCACCCTGCACTTACCTGCATCCAAAACGGGCTGTGTGGAGACCCTGAGAGGGGAGGGGTGGGGTGGGCGGGGCCAGCCAGGAGCGAGATTTGGGGGTTCTCTGAACTTCACAAAATCTTAGCTAGAGGTTCTTCCGAACCCCTGCGAACCTCCAGCAGCCCACCCCTGGTTGTAAGTTGAGGACTACCTGTAAAAATGAATTGCATTTTATCCCTGTTACAAATAATGGGATTGTCCTAACATGCCCCTCTGATTTCAATTCAATTCATACTTTTGGAGCAGCAGCCGAAAATCCTCCAGGACTCAAATCATCCTGGATCTTCTGGCCCACAAATATTGTTGCCTAGATTAGGGGTCTCCAACCTTGGCAACTTTAAGCCTGGTGGGCTTCAACTCCCAGAATTCCCCAGTCCGCCAGGCTTAAAGTTGCCAAGGTTGGAGACCCCTAATCTAGGCAACACTATTTGTGATCAAAGGTAACAAGTTTGGAATGTACCATTTAAAAATACAAACACAGTTTGAGCAGAGAGGTTAACATGACCCTCCCTTCGTAATTATGCAAGCATTATACAGCCCTCTTAGCATTTATAAAAACTGACTGCTGAGGTGTGTAGCCTTTTTTTCATGCAGCAACAGATCCACTGAATCTTTCAACAGTCTCCCACGAAGAGACACAGCCAGATAAAATGAGATAATACCAGGACTAAGATAGAATTGTCTGAAGTAAAAATAGAATCCAACCTAAATAAACTAAGTCCTCAAAAATATAATTCCCCCAATTTTGCCTTAGTAACATTTATAATTTGATGCACTCGAAAATTTCTGGGGTCTCAGATTGTGAATTTCCCTTCCCATTGTATCTCCTGATAAATTACTATTCTTAATATTGTGACTGATTGCACAATCAGCCGGATGTTTAGACAGGATTTGGCATTGCTCCAGATGTTTTGCGAGGTACCCAAGGTGCCTATTACTATTGATACTAAAGGTAAAGGTAAAGGTTTCCCTTGCACATGTGCTAGTCGTTCCCGACTCTAGGAGGCGGTATTCATCTCCGTTTCAAAGCCAAAGAGCCAGCACTGTCTGAAGACGTCTCCATGGTCATGTGGCTGGCATGACTCAATGCCAAAGGCGCACAGTGTTATCTTCCCACCAAAGGTGGTCCCTATTTTTTTACTTGCATTTTTTATGTGCTTTCAAACTGCTAGGTTGGCAGACGCTGGGACAACTAATGGGAGCTCACCCCATTACACTGCACTAGGGATTCAAACTGCTGAACTGCCAACCTTTCGATCGACAAGCTCAGCGTCTTAGCCACTAGTATCTTTCCTTTATTATGTCACAGTCTTTCCACTTATATTCATTGTCACTGTATTTTGGGATTTCCCCCACCCCCACCCCCCAGTTTTTTCTCTTCTTTTCATTTCAGTTACTGCCATGTCCACTGTCCAGATTTTTTTCTCTTTCTTATTGACAATTGTCAAGTCTGGGGTGTTACAGTATGTGGCAGGTACCTGTCTGAATTCTAAAGTCCCAGAGTACTTTTACTTCTTTATATCCTACTTCTATTATGATTATGATTATTATTTTATTTACACAAAATGACAGTATACACAGCAAACGAGATAATTATGCTGGATTTCGTATCACAGATCACTAGTCGAACACTTCCCAAGCGTGATGTATTGGCGAATTATGCGAGGAGATCCCAGTAAGGTGGCCTCCTGCAACTGACCAATGGTGATCTTGTCAGCGCCAATTGCTTTTAAGTGTTTGCCTAGGTCTTTAGGCACAGCTCCCAGTGTGCTGAGTACCACTGGAACCACCCGCACTGGTTTATGCCAGAGTCTCTGCAATTTGATTCTCACATCTTGATATCTGATGACTTTTTCAAGTTGTTTCTCATCGATTCTGCTGTCACCAGGTATAGCAATGTTAACTATCCACACTTCTTTCTTTTCCACGATCATGATATCCGGGGTATTGTGTTCCAAAACTTTATCAGTCTGTATTCAGAAATCCCACAGTAGTTGTATTATTATTATTATTGTTGTTGTTGTTGTTGTTGTTGTTGTTATTATTATTATTATTATTATTATTATTATTATTATTATTATTATCATCATCATCATCATTATTTAAAATTGTTTTTATAATCACATAATCCCCAACAGAAAATAAAGCACCAAGAGAGCCTTATGCACTCTTAGAAATTAGGTATAAGTATTTGCAAAGGGCAAATTTTCTCCATTTTCCTAATTTTGTAACAAAAAAAACAAACAAAATTCAAAACTGAATTTTGGGGAAGTAAATCGTTCTTAGCCCGGCTGGCCACAAATTGCATTTGCCATTGTAATGTAGCAGCAACAGACTTTTTCTACAACCTCTTCTCTTTTACCTCTTCTCGGTTGTCACTCCTATCCTCTCCAGCCAGTGGCTCATTAAAGGACAGGCAACTCACTACCGGACAACTTGCTATGGCCGACTCGCCATGGGACAACAAGAGCTACACTAATATCAAAGAAATAGTGAAATAAAATCATTAAAGAAAGAATGCCAAAGGGGTGAGAAAATGAAATGTGAATGACAAAAATTAAAATAATTTTTAAAATTATTAAATGGAATTGTTGAATTGTCCCGTGGCAAGTTGGCCACAGAGAACTGGCCGTGCCAAGTTGGCAGAGGCAAGTTGTCCCATTTCGGATTAAGAACAAGTCACAGTTGGACTTGAAAAAACAGCTTCTTCTCTTTCTTTGCAATATTGTGCTGATAAAAGTGTGCCTGAAGCAACATACATAAAAACAAAGTGAGACGGTTGTAGCGACCATCTTGACCGTGTTTAATTTCCTCTGACAAGATCCCTGTTTTTGACATTTTATTTTACAATAATTTCCCTCAAGGTGCTCATCACCCAGTGGATAAAATCCAGACCTTAATTGTGTGCTGGAATCTTACCAAAATATGGCAAACTGTCCTGACCTCTACCTGCCCACCTGAGTCACTCGATGTATGTGGTTTACTGACCTTACCTGGGGATTTCAGATGGGGAATCCCAGATCTATAAATTAGATTAGGAACTCAAAAAACATCTAGGAAGAAACTAATCACCCTTCTCTGTTGTTGCCTAAATAGGACAGGGCATCTACATGGAGAGTCAAAAAAAGCCAATTTGATATCCATGACTACAAGATCCATATACCAAACCAACCATCAAGCAGCAAACAATGCCCCAATCCAGGAACCACCAACTGAGACAAATAAACAACAGCTTAATCAGGGAACCACCAAGAATATTCCCAGCAACATTGACAGGGAAAGCCAATAAAAGAGAATATTTGTAGCTCAGAGGTCCTTGGTGCTCTCTGACTTTGGTTGTTTTCTTGCAAATAGTTCATTACCCGGACTAGCTGACACCATCACCCTTCAGAGGGTAACTCCCACTCACACGTAGTACTGATGATGTAATCTAGTTGGGTACTGAAATGTCTGGAAGAAAACAGTCAGACTTAGAGAACGTCAACGATGCCACAAATCCATATTTTTTCCTTCCATTCAGTACAGGTAGTCCTCGACTTAAAACAGTTCATTTAGTGATTATTCAAAGTTACAACAATCCATTTAGTAAAAAAAGTTAAAAAAAACTTTTTTCAAAGTAAAAAAAAATTGATTTATGTCCTTTTTTCACGTTTCTGACCATTGCAGCATCCCCGTGGTCACATGATTGTACGTTCAGATGCTTGGCAGCTGACTCATATTTATGACGGTTGCGCAGTGTCCCGGGATCACATGATCCCCTTTTGTGACCCTCTGACAAGCAAAATCAATGGGGAAGCCAGATTCACTTAACAACCGTGTTGCTATTGATTTAACAACTGCAGCGATTCACTTAACAAATATGGCAAGAAAAGTCATAAAATGGGGCAAAACTCACTTACCAAATTTCTCATTTAGCAACATAAATTCTGGGCTCAACTGGGGTCATAAATTGAGGATAATCTGTAGTGTCTGATTCTTGGATCCCTGGACAAGCTCTTGCAGATTCCTTGGCAAGGTTTTTCAGAAGCGGTTTGCCATTGCCTGCTTCCCTAAGGCTGAGAAAAAGCAACTGGCCCAAGGCCATCCAGCCGACTTCAAGGCAGAACTAGAACTCTCTGCCTTCCAGCTTCCAGCCTGATGCCTTCACCACTACACCAAATATACATGTCAAAAAGGGGCTGGGGCAGGGGTGAAATTCAGCAGGTTCTGACAGGTTCGGGAGAACCGGTAGTGGAAATTTTGAGTAGTTTGGAGAACCAGCAAATGCCACCTCTGGCTGGCCCCAGAGTGGGGTGGGAATGGAGATTTTGCAGTATCCTTCCCCCAGGAGTGGGGAGGGAATGGGGATTTTGCAGTATCTTTCCCCAGTGGTGAAATCCAATTTTTTTTACTACCGGTTCTGTGGGTGTAGTTTGATGGGCGTGGCTTGGTGGGTGTGGCTTAATGGGCATGGCAAGGGAAGGATACTGCAAAATCTCCATTCCCTCCCCACTCCTGGGGGAAGGATATTGCAAAATCTCCAGTCTCACCTCACTCTGGGGCCAGCCAGAGGTGGTATTTGCCAGTTTTCTGAACTGCTCAAAATTTCCGCTACCGGTTCTTTAGAACCTGTCAGAACCTGCTGGATTTCACCCCTGTCCTTCCCCCAGGAGTGGGGTGGGAATGGAGATTTTGTAGCATCCCTGCCACTCCCACCAAGCCACTCCCACCAAGCCATGCCCACAGAACTGGTAGTAAAAAAAATTGAATTCCACCACTTTGATCATGTGATGGTGGAGGGCAACTTGTTATTCCTTGACCACCTTCTGCAGCCATCCCTGGGTGGGGAGACTTCATCACCTTTATTTATTTATTTTATTATTTTAATTTATATACCACCCTTCTCCCGAAGGACTCAGGGCGGTTTACAGCCAAGTAAAACAAAGAATACAAAAGTTAAAAACATTTTTTTAAAAAATAATTCAATTTGGCTAAGAAACTAAAACTTTTAATACAAAATCCCCAATTAAAACTATATTAAGCCAGCCCTGCGCGATGAAATAAAAATGTCTTCAACTCGCGTCAGAAGGTCCGGAGGTCAGGAAGTTGATGTATCCCTGGAGGCAGCTCGTTCCAGAGGGCAGGAGCCCCCACAGAGAAGGCCCTCCCCCTGGGGTTGCCAGTCGACATTGTCTGACCGACGGCACCCTGAGGAGGCCCTCCCTATGGGAGCACACAGGTCGATGGGAGGCAATCGGTAGCAGCAGGTGGTCCCATAAATAACCCAGTCCTATGCCATGGACTGCTTTAAAGGCGGTAAACAACACCTTGAATTGCACCCGGAAGACCACCGGAAGCCAGTGCAGCTTGCGCAGGAGGGATGTTACATGGGAGCCTCGAGTTGCTCCCTCTATTACCCGCACAGCCGCATTCTGGACCAGTTGGAGCCTCCGAGTGCTCTTCAAGGGGAGCCCCATGTAGAGACCGTTGCAGTAGTCCAGGTGGGAAGTGACGAGGGCGTGAGTGACCGTGCACAGGGAATCCAGCTCCTGCTTTCAATGCAAGTTTCTGAATCTAGCAGATCAGCCACATGCTTAATTCGTCCCGCCCACGTAGGAGTTATTTTTAAAACATCCCAGGGAGAGATAAATATTGTTTGTGTCGTGTTTGAAAAATATGTTAATCGCTTCACAGTTGCCTTCTGAATTGTCGATGCCCCAACCCTCGGTAGATACACCCATTCCTTCCCAACAACCTGGCACCTTATGCAAAACCTGAGATGGCTGCCTGGGATGGTTAAAAGCACTTGAGAATGTATTTCTTTTAGTGAGATAGAAAACTGTCCCCTGCAAGAATTCTCCTTCTCTGGGAAGGCGGGAATGTTTTATTTAAAAATAATAATAATTCCACCCCATCTTTTCACCCCAACATCTAAAGCAGCTCAAAATCAAGGAAAAACAATTATATAACAAATCTTTCTGGCCAGATGTTCCGTCTTGTCCCATATTAGTACTGTGTTTTATTTTCCCAGTCTCTGGGGAGAACATGTGTTCCTTATTTTAATTCAGGGTGAGGACAGATCAACATTTTTTTAAAAGAAAAACCTAGTGGTTTGAATGTTTTTGAAAGGTTGCTCTGCATAGAGAGGAAGGAAAATAGCACGGAACTCATTATATATCCAGTGATTATTTCTGGAGAATGAATGTATATTTATTCAAGGAAGGAGGTGGAGCTCCTATGAAACAGGCACCCAACCCCAAAACTAACATTGGTAGAATTTACATCAGATGGCTGTGGCTGCTGCCTCATCTCACTTATTTTGGCATCAGAGAGGAATTCAACTAGCTTGAAGACAGTCCACGTTCTTCCCGAGTGGGTGAAGTGTGTCCCATCACATCTGGAGCGAATCAGGAAGAGCCAGAGGAGGCTTTGCCGTAGAGCAGTGTTTCCCAACACTTAGGAACTTTGAGAGGCAGGGACTTCAACTTCAAAGCGTGCAGGCTGGGGGATTCTGGGAGTTGAAATCCATGCCTCTTAAAGTTCCCAAGGCCAGAGAGCAGGGGTCTCCAACCTTGGCAACTTTAAGCCTGGAGGACTTCAACTGCCAGAATTCCCCAGCCAGCAAAGCTGGGGAGCAAAGCTGGTTGGTGAGTTCTGGGAGTTGAAGTCCACCAGGCTTAAAGTTGCCAAGGTTGGAGACCCCTGCCATAGAGCAGCAGTCCTCCCCCTTAAAGTCATTTTTTTCTATAGACTGGGCAGATGAGAGGAGGAGTGTGCAACCTAGATCCCAGGCATGCACAGTTTTGCTCATCCCCCACTCACTTCCAGCTCTCTATCCAAAATGCAAATTTTGCTGCCTTCAAGAGTGACCTTTGTCTTTCAAATGCAGATGGACCACTGAATCTTGTACAGAGGGGGTTTGATCTCCTACCTTATGCCATCACAACTGATGAAGTTTCTTGGATGAGAAACAAAACGTTTTGTTCTTCTTCCTCAAATAAAAAAAAATAGAAGTTGCCTTTTGAAAGAAGACCTTTGAGACAGCTGTGGCTTGGGTGACTGAGAATCTCCACAGACGTATCCCTGTTGACAGTTACAGACCAGACTGGTCATCTTCCAGGGGATTGGGGAAAATAATAGTCCCAATTTACAAAAAGGCTAACAGGAATGAGCCAGGTAAATTATAGGCCTATTAGTCTCCCGAGTGTTGTCAGCAAGCTATATATACTAAAAATTTAAATCTTAAATTACAAGACCAGATTGAATTGGAGGGTCTGATCCAAGACCAACAGCCAGGTTTCGGAGAAGGAAGATCATCAGTAGATCACAGATTATCCTTGAATCATTTAGTAGAAAAATATGCATACAAAAAAAAAAAATCACTCTTCGTAGCCTTTCTTGATTTCAAACAAACCTTTGACTCCATTTTAGAATAGAATAGAATAGAATAGAATAGAATAGAATAGAATAGAATAGAATAGAATAGAATAGAATAGAACAGATTTATTGGCCAAGTGTGATTGGACGCACAAGGAATTTGTCTTGGTGCATATGCTCTCAGTGTATATAAAGGAAAAGATACGTTCATCAAGAATCATAAGATACAACACTTAATGATAGTCATATGGCACAAATAAGCAATCAGGAAACAATATCAATATCAATATAAATCATAAGGATACAAACTCCGGCACCTTCGACATGACCTGAGTTTAACTCATAGAATCATCTGTTACAACGTCCTTCCTGTTGAAGACTACTTCAGCTTCAATCGCAACAATACACGAGCACACAATAGATTTAAGCTTAATGTGAACCGCTCCAATCTTGATTGTAGAAAATATGACTTCAGTAACAGAGTTGTTAATGCTTGGAATACACTACCTGACTCTCTGGTATCTTCCCAAAATCCCCAAAGCTTTAACCAAAGACTATCTACTATTGACCTCACCCCATTCCTAAGAGGTCTGTAAGGGGTGTGCTTAAGACACCAACGTGCCTACGTGCCTACCGTTCCTGTCCTAATGTTCCCTTTGATTATATCCAATTTCATATAGTTATCACATACTTATGATTATATTTATGCTTATATATCGTATAGCTATTTCATGCTTATGCTTATATATACTGTTGTGACAAATAAATAAATAAAAGCAACAAAGTTACACTCATGCAGTCATAAGTGGGAGGAGATGGGTGATGGGAACAGTGAGAAGACTAATAGTAATAGTAATGCTATTAGAATAGAATAGAATAGAATAGAATAGAATAGAATAGAATAGAATAGAATAGAATAGAATAGAATAGAATAGAAAAGAAAAGAAATGCTCTGTGGTTATTAGGACAATCCTCAAAAACCAAATACTAACCAAGAAAGCTGAGTTCGCAACATTACCCAATCCACCCTATCCAACCCCGATTTAACCGAAGCAAAAGTGACCGCTAAATTCAGACCCGCCTGAATTGCGGAGCGAACTCAAAAGAGTTCGAACCGAGCTGGGACCCCGCTGAGCCGCCTCGCTTCTCAACCAATCGCCCTTCTCGTCCCTCTTCCCTCTTCCCAAGAAGAAGCCATCGGGACAAAGGAACTGGGGGGGGGGAAAGGGGTACGAATTAAACTCTCCCAGATTGGGGTGGGATTTGCTTTTGGGGTAGGTGATTTCCCCCCTCCGAAACCGGGTGTGGGGGCTGGAAAAGCCGCAAGATACAGCGGCGCCAGGGCGCCTTTTGCTCCCCACGCGCGTTTTTGCGGAATTCACTTTTCGCCGCTTCCGTGCCCAAAACAAAAGCAACAGCAGGCCGAGAGTAGCTTCCTCAGACCACATTTCCTCGGGGTGGGTGGGTGGGAAGCACCCTGAAATCCACGGGACCTCTTCCAGCCGAGATCTAGATCAGGGGTCTCCAACCTTGAGCCCTTTAAGTCTTGTGGACTTCAACTCCCAGAGTTCCTCAGCCAGCTTTGCTGGCTGAGGGACTCTGGGAGTTGAAGTCCACAAATCTTAAAGGGACCAAGGTTGGAGACCCCTGATCTAGATCAATCTTATCTGGGAGAAAAAGCGCAGGTATTTCAGGTATTTTTCCATCTTGGAGGGGTTGGATTCCGAGTCCCATAAGCCGCCCAGGGTTTGGACTTCGCCTTCATCGTCATTGCATGCCGGTTGCGGATGATGGGAGAGCGGAATAGATATTGGGAAAGATTGCCGACAAGGAAATTTCCTTTAAAAAAAAACAAAACACCAGTCCTATTTTGATCGAAATGATTGTTCCGTTTTGCTTTCTCGTCCACTTTGGCTCCCTTTCCTTCTCATCTGAAGTTGACCCAGATCCCTTCTCCGAGGGAAAACCTTGTAAACTATTGAAATTATTTGCTGAACTTGAAATTATCTGTCCAAATAGTGTCGTTTTCCACTTTCCCACCACAATAGATTAAAAACAATAGATTAAAAACAATAGATTAAAAAGAAAAAACAGAACCAGCATGCACAACCACTTCTGGTATTAAGTAAAATCTCTAAAAATTTCTTCAGATCCTTTCATCCATTCCAAAGAGAATAGAATAGAATAGAATAGAATAGAATAGAATAGAATAGAATAGAATAGAATAGAATAGAATAGAATAGAATAGAATAGAATAGAATAGACTTTTATTGGCCAAGTGTGATTGGACACACAAGGAATTTGTCTTTGGTGCATAAGCTCTCAGTGTACATAAAAGAAAAGATACCTTCATCAAGGTACAACATTTACAACACAAATGATGGTCATAGGGTACAATTTAACACTTAATGATAGAACACTTATTTCCAAAGAGAAATAACCTTGAATGCCCCATTTTCAAATTTCTGTATAGGAACTTTCTGGTTTTTGTTTTTAACCTGAAACAGGGCTGTCACTCTGCCACCCACATCCGGTTAGGAAAGTCACCTGAGTCCTGCAGACTGGCATCATGGATCGGTACTCCAATTCTCATCCATCCAGAGAGAGAAAAGCCACAAACCTGGGAAGCAACTGTCTTTAACAGTATTTCTCAAACATGGCATCTTTCAAGTGTGTGGACTTCAATTCCCAGAATTCCCTATCCAGGATGCTCACTGGGGCATTCTGGGAGCTGACATCCACACTACTTAAAGTTGAGAAACACTGCCCTTTAAGTAGGGCTGTCCTCCAGGTGGCAACTTCCTCAGGCACCCTGTCAGTTTGCTCTAAGAAGCAATTCACAACAGCCAAGTGTGCCTGGCATTTGACACATTTATATCAGGGATGAAATCCAGCAGGTTTTTATTTTATTTTATTTATTTATTTTGTCACACAGCATATGTAAGCGTAAGCATGAAATAACTATACAATATATAAGCATATATATAAGTATGAGTATGTAATAACTATATTAATTGGATATAATGAAAGGAAACAATAGGACAGGAACAGTAGGCACGCTTGTGCTCTTATGCATGCCCCTTACAGACCTCTTAGGAATGGGGTGAGGTCAATAGTAGACAGTTTTTGGTTGAAGCTTTGGGGATTCTGAGAAGAGACCACAGAGTCAGGTAGTGCATTCCAAGCATTAACAACTCGTTACTGAAGTCGTATTTTCTGCAATCAACATTGGAGCGGAAACCCAGGATTTCAAGTCTGGTGGCATAAGGTATTTTGTTGTATTCAGAGGAGTGAAGAACTATTTCTGGACACGTTCAATTGTATTGATGTCAGAAATGTGGTATGGGTTCCATACAGTCGAGCTGTATTCAAGAATTGGTCTAGCAAATGTTTTATATGCTCTGGTTAGTAGTGTAGTGTTTCTGGAGAAGAAGCTACTCAAGATTAGGTTTACAACTCTTAAAGCTTTTTTTGCGATGTAGTTGCAGTGGGCTTTGGCACTTAGATCATTTGATATGAAAACTCCAAGGTCTTTAACAGGGTGGGGGTCATCTATAAGGTAATGTCCATCAAGCTTGTACTTAGTGTTTAGGTTCTTTTTTCCAATATGTAAGACTGAACATTTGTTGGTAGAGGTTCTGGAGAACTGGTAGCAGAAATTTTGAGTAATTTGGAAAACCGGAAAATACCACCTCTGGCTGGTCCCAGAGTGGGGAGGGGAGGGAGATTTTGCAATATCCTTCCCCTGCCATGCCCACCAAGCCATGGCATACCACACCCACCAAACACGCCCACAGAACCAGTAGTAAAAAAATTTTAATTTCACCACTGATTTATATGGCTGTGAGTTTTTGGGTTTACTGCTTTCTTTTTAAGAGCTGGATAGGATATTTTCTTTTAAGAATTCCTTTTTTAAAGAAATAATGTCTCCTAGAATTTTTTTTAAAATAGCATACATAATTTTTAAAAATATTTTAAGACACACAACCAAAAATACCAACATTCCCAAACCAATGAACCAACTAACTCAGTGTTTCTCAACCTGGGCAACTCAACTCAACCAGAAAAAGAGCCAAACTGTCTAGTGATGAAGGCACCAGGCTAGAAACAGGAGACTGTCAATTCTAGTTCTGATTTACAAAGAAAGCCAGCTGGGTGACTTGGGCCAATCCCTCTCTCTCTCTCTCAATCCAACCTACCTCACAGGGGTGGTTATGGGGAAAACTGGAGGAGGAAGGAGAGCTAGGTATGCTTGCTGCTTCAAGTTATTTATAAAAATAACGGAAGCAGGATAAAAAAAAATATAAAATAAATAAATCACGTAAACCTGGCCATTGTGAGGAATGTGAAGGCTCGGTATAAATGTGGGATGGATTGATGGAAGGAAGGAAGAAAGGAAGGAAGATATTGGATGGGAGGGATAGAGGGAAAAAGAGAGAAAGAAAAGGAAAGAAAAAGAGAGAGAGAAGATGGATGGAAGGAAGGAAGGAAGGAAGGAAGGAAGGAAGGAAGGAAGGAAGGAAGGAAGAAAATTGCAAATGCTAGACAAAAATGGGCAAGTTTCAGAGAGAATTGCTCATCCTAAAACCATTTTTCAAACTACTGGATTTAATCCACAGTATAATCAACTCCCATGCCAGTTTTTCCTTCTTCTGCGCTATTGAAATTGAAGTCTGGATCTGCCTCCTCTTAAGCATTTGCTAGTCCTCATTCCTTTCGAAGGCTCCATCCGGAAGTGCCTAAAAATGTCTGAGACGCTGTCGGAGACCGCAAGGGCGGCCTGTGCTGGAGCTCTGCCTTCGATGCATATATATATTTTTCTCTGTGGTTTTCATAGCTGAGACTTTGATACACATCTTAAATGCATGTGTGAGGAAATGGTACTTTTTTAAAATAAAAGGAGCTATCTCAAGCCTAATTTTAAGCTGGATTCTGCCTTCTGATGCATAAATGACTTCACTGCGAAGTGGTCTTGCGTGGGAGCTGCCTTGCTGGTGGACCAAAAGAACTTTGGAAAGCTCTACAGCTAGTCCTCGCCTTGCAACCGCCATTGAACCCAAAATTTCCATTGCTAAGTGAGACAGTTAAAGGAGTTTTGGCCCAATTTACCACCTTTCTTGCCACAGCTGTTAAGTGAATCACTGCAGTTTATGGTTGTTAAATGAACCTGGCTGTTGTGTCTTGCCCGCCCTCAGAGCAGCCGGGGCCTTCTTATCTGCTCCCGAACACTGAGGAATGTATGCCTCCCGGCCCCAGTCCTGGCTCCATGCCCAGACAAACTGCAGAAGAAGGAGCACCTCCCTGCCCCAGCCCTGACTCCATGCCCAGGCAAACGGAGCAGCTAGACCCCTCCCCCTCCTCCACAGCAGGTGAGCCTGAGGAGGGTTTATTCCCAACAGCTGATTGGAGTGACCCTCGCATCAGAAGATTGGATAGGCGAGGCAACAGAGGGAAGGGAGGGGCAGGCCTTAATGAGTGCTGAGTCATGGAGCCACACCCCATGGCCTATATAAAGGATCTGCTTTCTGGCAGTCTCTGAGTCAGGCAAAGTCGAACTTATCTTGCTGAAGTCACTTACTGGTCTCCTGCCTGCTCTGAGGACTTTGCTAGGACTTTGGGCAGAGCTGCAGAGGCAAGCCTGATTCGGATTTCCCTGACCCAGCTGTCAGCGGAGGAGTGGGACACGACACTGGCTTCCCCATTGACTTTGTTTGTCAGAAGATCACAAAAGGTCCCTGGGACACCGCAACCGACATAAATACATGCCAGTTGCCAAGCATCTGAATTTTGATCACATGATCACAGGGTTGCTGCCATGGTCGTAAGTCTGAAAAATAGACATGTCGCTTTTTTCAGTGCCATTGTAACTTCAAACAGTCACTCAATGAAGTGTTGTAAGTTGAGGATTACCTGTCCCAAAGGTGCTGTTTCAAAAGGCAACCTTGAAGGTGTTTCGCTTCTCATCCAAGAAGCTTTTTCAGTTCAGCCAGAGTCTTCAAGGAAAAAACAAAGTCCAGTTGCCTTTTGAAAAAGCACCTTTTCATCCCCATAAACCCAGCTTGTTCCCTTGCAGCAATGAAGAAAGAAATGATTGGAAAGAATTATAATTATTTTATAACTTAGCAGACCCAACTAAGCCTCATCAGCTTCAACTCCCATCTCTCACAGTCAACATGCCTTTTAAAAGTGGAGCCTAGTGCAACTGGAGGAAACTAGGTTGAGGAAACCACTTTCACTTTGCAGGAACATGAAGGTCTAATCCTGACCCCATTCCATAAAACAGAGACTTATAGCAGGGGTCTCCAACTTTGGTCCCTTTAAGACTTGTGGACTTCAGCTCCCAGAGTCTGGCTTTGCTGGCTGAGGGATTCTGGGAGTTGAAGTCCACAAGTCCACAAGTCTTAAAGGGACCAAGGTTGGAGATCCCTGCTTTAAAGTATCCTTTTGCAGAGATGCTAATATAAATCAGGGATCGGCAGTTTGGGAATTCCAGCTGTTTGGGACTTCATCTCCCATCAGCCCCAGTAAATATGGTCAATGCTGGTGGATAACAAGACTCAGTTAAGAGACAAAATTGCCCACAGCTAGCTAAGGGTAAAAGGTTCAGAAGACACCCTCCCTAGTTTCTCAAGCTGTACACAGTGGGAGAATTGTACTTTCATGTTTGCAAGAGTCTGTCAATACAGTTGAATTAGCTCATCTGGTTGTGATTTCTAACTGGTTTACCCCACAAAGCCGACAGACAAAAACAAAACATTTATTTATTTATTTATTATTGAAATTTGCTCAAAAAAAACAACAACAAAAAACCAAGAACAAGGACAAGAGAATAAAAATACAATGACAGGGACGATAGGCACATTAGTGCACTTATGCATGCCCCCTCTAATATTTGTAGGACAGATAAGAGAGCCAAAATGCAGGATAGAGAGATCCAGGTGAAGGAAAGGTGAGTTCAAAAATTGAAGACAGTGGCTGCAACTGTGGGATTGAAGCATTTATAAATAGGCAGGGGACCATGTGCCTTCATGGAGAAGAGCTGGATGAGGAACTCTGGGAGTTGAAATCCACATATCTTAAAGCTGCCAAGATTGAGAAACACTGGTTTAAAGTGTTTGAAACAAACAAACAAATAGGTATTCATTGTAACTTCCTTTTTGTTTTTATGTTTGTTGTTTTGTTTTGCTTTGCTTTCTTTGTTGTTTTGCTTTTGTCAGTGCCCAGAGTCACATAGCTGCAGCTGGACAGTCATATAAAGGCATAAAATCATTTTTGAAAAATATAGTTAAATTCTATGCATGAGAATGAATTTAACAACATCCCTCTCCTCCCCGGTTTTTGTTCAATTGAAAGTCCTTCTTTAGTGTTTTGGGTTTTGTTCACAGCAAAACAAAGACCCCAAAGCTGGCTCCTGATGTACCCTATTATAAGGGGCGCTAACCAATCAATCAGCCTGCGCTGTGGTTGATTAATGTGGCAATTTAAACTACTGAGGTTTGCACGGCGGCAACTCAAACTGGGCAGCTGCCATTTCTCACAAACCAAGATTTTTGTCTTTTTTTAAAAGCAAGGATTTAATTTTTATTTAATTGTATCTTTAATGTTCACTCTTATTTTATGCAATGCTACTTACAAACTCTGTCCCACAACCACACATGTTCCTATCTGCACAACAACTATAGCATTAGTGTTTGTGTAAAAGTAACAGAAAATATGCCCACTATAGTAACAGCATACTATAAACCTCACATGGAGACTTAAACATCAGCCTCGCTTTTTAAAAGATGCTGAATGAGACAAGAGTGTTTCTTGTTCCCTCCACATTTTTCCAAACGGAAAAGCTCAGCCTGTGATTCCCTCCTTAGGAATGGCCACAACATTCTGAAAGCTGATAGCAAATATTACTTTTTAAAGTGAGAAAAGGGGGAGATTGCTAAATTCTGTGCAGTGCCTCGGACAGGGATCCCAAAAGATGCTTTAGAAGTATGAAAGCAACACCGTCAGCAACTCTTTAAAGCAGCTGCATCTTTCTCCAGTATTGCAGCTGCCTCACCCTCACCAGAAAAACAGCAGCTGGCAACTATATTCATGTGCCAAAGGACTTTCCTGGAATCAAATAGAATAGAATAGAATAGAATAGAATAGAATAGAATAGAATAGAATAGAATAGAATAGAATAGAATTTTTATTGGCCAAGTGTGATTGGACACACAAGGAATTTGTCTTGGTGCTTATGCTCTCAGTGTACATAAAAGAAAAGATACGTTCATCACGGTACAACATTTACAACACAATTGATGGTCAATATATCAATATAAATCATAAGGATTGCCAGCAACAAGTTATAGTCATACAGTCATAAGTGGAAAGAGATTGGTGATGGGAACTATGAGAAGATTAATAGTAGTGCAGATTCAGTAAATAGTTTGACAGTGTTGATGGAATTATTTGTTTAGCAGAGTGATGGCCTCTCAAATCTCAGGGGATCCACAACGCCGCCCACTCAATACAACAATGAAAAGTAACAATAGTACCTACCGCTGCCTTGAACTGCATGTAAATGAAATCTAGTTTTGATTTTCCCTTGGCGCCACCCATAGCTTATTGATATGCACTGCTGACTCACATCACTCAAATGCCAAATATGAGGATAGGATAGGAGGGGAGGGGAGGGGAGGGGAGGGGAGGACCTTACACCATGCTGGACAAATAGAATAGAATAGAATAGGATAGGATAGGATAGGATAGGATAGGATAGGATAGGATAGGATAGGATAGGATAGGATAGGATAGGATAGGATAGAATAGAATAGAAATAGCTCTCCAAACTCTTAAAAATCTCCAGTGATGGAGCATCCAGAACTTCTAAAGGCAACCCATTCCACTGATTAATTGCTCTAATTGTCAGGAAAACTGAATGCCATTGCATTCCATGATCCTCTGTGCATTTTTATACAGTATGTTTCATACGGGTATGTTGGCCTTGGAATTTACAAATACAAAAATATTTGGGGGAACCTAGAGAGGAAGAGGCGGGGGTGTTGTTTGTCTCCAGAGAACTCAGCACAGATGAAGCAATATTCCATGATCCCTACTGGTTGAGTTTTCTGGAAATAGCAGACATCCCAGAGTAAATCTGGCATTAGGCTGAGGTTTTCTTGGAGTAGGAAGCCTCCAAGTTGGCATGACCACAGGGGGGAGGTCACATTCTTTCACCCCCAGCCACTCACATGTGAGACATTCCTGGTGAGTAGCAACTGGGACCTTTTATCTCTGGATTTTTAGGAACTCCAGGCAGCTTTAGAAAAGCAACGGCCCAACTCAATTTGGGGTAGCGGTTAAAAGGTTGGATGAAGAAAGACATGGTCAAGCCCATGCCCAATGGTCTCAACTCGCCCTGTTTTACAGGGTGTGGGGAGAATATGAAGGGAGATTCAGCTCCATCTAAGCTGCTATGAACTTCTGGAGAAAAGGCAGGACATCAATCTAACTCAAAAGTCTTCAAACTTGGCAGCTTTAAGACTTGTGGATAGCTGCTGGAGAATTCTGGGAGTTGAAGTCCACAAGTCTTAAAGCTGCCAAGTTTGAAGACCTCTGATCTAACACAACAAGAAATAACACACCTCCCCAAAAGAAACTTATTGAGATTCACAAACTTTCTGTTTCTTCCTCCTTCTTTCCAGTC